>NC_091129.1:168497578-168612578 GCF_040183065.1 Periplaneta americana | reverse complement strand
TTTGAGTGGGATCTTCCCTTACGACAAATATATTTGGGTTTAGTTTATTCCGTCCTACAATATGGCATTATAGGATGGGGTGGGGCAATGAAGTCTTCACTCAAGCCATTAATATTATTACATAGGCCGAATAGAAATATACATTAAGAAAAAATGGATTATCATACACGCCTCATATACAAGGACTTTAATGGACTGAATATTAAACAAATGTAGGCCTACATATACTGTATGCCCTATTAAAATACTACCATAAAATAATAACTATTATGTCCATGGTTACAGTACAGGAAGACACATTAAGTTATATCACGTCCTTTGTTTGAACCCAGATGCAATTCTGGAGCTTCGGCCCGAGATTGTACAGTATAATAACTTCATTAAATACATTCAAAATTAGCAACTTTCAATAACAAATTATTTAAAAAGCAAACACTTCAACTAATTTTAAATACTGATTAGTATTCTCATAAAATTTAATTTTATTTTATTTTGTGTATATAGGCCTATATTCTTTTTTCTTATATTTTCATTTTTTATATTTTACACTTTTTGATATTTACCTCTTACATTAAATAAAAAAAAATATGTTGTGAATTTTTCAAAATTCAATAAATGAAATAGAAATAAAATCTCATTTATGTAACTTATATAATATATTAGGTACTCCTCTATGTTTTTGCATTATATTTTGTGTTTATTTTACAGTTGTATTATTTAATACTTTTTCATTTTACTTTATTATTATTTACAAGGACATCGCCCCTTGTACTTTCCAGTTAACCGACTCTTCTGTGTATTTGATATAATTTCATTATATTTCTTGTATTATTATTTCGGTATTTTTCACTTTACTTTTGCTTACTTCCATTCATTACTTAAATTAAACAATTAAATTATTATTTTACTACAGGCTTAAACTTGTAATATTAGTACTTTCTAATTATTTAATGTAAACTCCACTCCCGGCCACAAGCTTTTGTTTCACCGGGAGTGCCAACGAAAAGTGTACTATTTTCTTTCAAATAGAAATTATTATTATTATTATTATTATTATTATTATTATTATTATTACTATTATTATTACTTAAAAGAGGATTCGGATTCATTTTCTTGTATCGGAAGAGTTTTAATTGTGCAATTTTGTAATTACTTCTTCCAAATTAGGGGTCATTATAAGTTTCGTGTTTGAAATTCAAATAGCCACAAATATCGACGCGCCCTACAACTTAGCACCGAGGGTTCAGTCTGAGCCTGTGAGGTTGGGTCAAATGCCAAGCACGGAGACCTCTCGGCCAGTGAAAATAATCAACTGCCTATTATGTATGCTACATCAAACATAACGATAAGGGTGATGGTGAAATCAAAGAGCGCTTGTTTTCGTGTCGTGCTGTGTAGTCTCAAATTTATCACCATGCGGCTTCCAGAGGCGGTACAAAGGATCTCGTTTCTTGGAATGGCTGCAGATAAACAGCGCTTGCTTCCGCGCGCTGCACCACACATGTGCCGCTCGGCTGCTCACCGTCCATTTGATGGTGACGACATTTTCTGGAAAATTCTGTCACGGGAGAATTTTTCCCATGCTAAGAATATTTAAACTTTACGTTGCTAGTCAGGCTGAGTTCTGTGATTGTTCGATCCATACAGGAGGCGTTGGCGGCGATTACAAAGACATCCGCGTTGATCTATAGATATTCGCAGTAAAGGTGATGGTGATGATGATGATGATGATGATAGTAATTTATTTATTTATTTATTTATTTATTGATATTTATGTGCTGGACAACAGCCATAGGCCAATAAAAGTCCAGCACAGTGATACAAATAATGCAATAAAATGAACAACTGTGGTACACATTACATAATAGAGATAACAACAAAATAAAGAACATAGATTACAATGATTAGTTTACAAGAATTAATATTATAATATTTTATGGAAAGGAGTTGATTCATACAAAAGTATTAGGCTACCAATATGTGTAGAAAGATAATGCAATTAATATTAGCAAAGACATTGCCATATTCTAATACTTCTATACATTGAATGGATTGAAATCGCCTACATGTAAGTTAGCATGTTTAATACATCTGGAGACCGGCGAGGAAGATTTAGAATTTCTAATATAGAAGAGTTTGTGATGTCTCATGTCCTTCATAGGAATACGAAGGCTGACACTGTTTTAGAAAGATTGACAATTAATGCCACCTTTAATAATAATAATAATAATAATAATAATAATAGTAATAATAATAATAATAATAATAATAATAATTGTGAAACTTGGACTCTCACTTTGAGACAGGAACAGAGGTTAAGAGTGTTTGGGACAATATTTGTGGCTAAGAAGGATGAAGTTACAGGACAATGCAGGAAGTTACACAACGCAGAGCTGCACGCATTGTATTCTTCACCTGACATAATTAGGAACATTAAATCCAGACGTTTGAGATGGGCAGGGCATGTAGCACGTATGGGCGAATCCAGAAATGCATATAGAGTGTTAGTTGGGAAGCTAGAGGAAAAAAGACCTTTGGGGAGGCCGAGACGTAGATGGGAGAATAATATTAAAATGGATTTGAAGAAGTTGGGATATGATGGTAGAGACTGGATTAATCTTGCTCAGGATAGGGATGGCGGGCTTATGTGAGGGTGACAATGAACCTCTGGGTTCCTTAAAAGCTATAAGTAATAATAATAATAATAATAATAATAATAATAATAGTTTTATTTTCTCTGGTAGAATTTTTAAATCATGTTTGTTTCTGGACTTGGGAAGGTTTTCAGAGTTTATTTGTTACTTCGGTTATTTTAAGAAATTTCATTATCTTGGTAGTGATATACAATAACAAAAATTATTATGAGTAGGGTGCGGATGTTGATGAAAAGTCATCTTCATATTTTTCACATTAAAACGATGGCTATTAATATAGAAGTCCTTTCTACGTTAATATCAACGAAAAAAAAAAATATATATGTTGTATATTTTGCATTGTTCGACATTTATTCAGTCACTTGTATTTGCAGCCAATGTCCTGCACGTTCAACGTTTGTTGCTGTTACCAAGATTGATGTTAACATAGAGTCGGTGATCAGATCAGTGGCTACTACAAACACGATGTTTGATTTACTGTATCCTACGAGTATGTGTAACTGTGAAAGAAAAAGAAAATTTAAAGTGAACTTCCAAATAATGTTCCATTGGAATTTATTTGTAGAATTATAATATCCATTTATATAATCTCCGGTCTAATTGACTCGTGAAGACTGAATATAAAGAAACTCTACCCAATAGCTGTATTCAATGTACAGTACATACAGAAGCGAATTTTCAGCGTGGAAATCTGTGAATATAGAAGTTGCGGTAATTGTGTAGAAAATAAGCCATTCTAGCTCGAGGATCGACATAGTGACCTTCACTCGTCATTACGGTAGGACAGTCGCTGGATCGGCTCGGCGTGCCAGACACTGATCGCAATTAATATTCCAGCGTGTGTGCCTGTACGCACGGCTATGCAAAACGCGAGAAGGCTGTTGATTGGGCGGACGGCTCATGATGTCATACAGACAGCCAGTCACGTCTCTATAACAATTGCCCTTTCAAACATGTCGACATATATTTTAGCTTGTTCTGTCGGCTTCACTTTTGTGTTTTTGTTCCTCTTTGTCGCTTTCTCCGGCAGAATTTCCCGACGCGGCGGTTAAAGCTCGCCGAGGAGTGGATCCGTCAGCAGTTGACTGGCTGCAGACGACGTGATGCACAGCGGATTTAGATTCGAGGTTCGATTCACTGGAAGAAAATGAGACTCAGAATATATTCTACCTCCGGAATTGTGTGCGTTTTAAATGTAACAGCGCCATTGCTTACAGTAGTGACCATACGAAACTGCGGCCTGTGAAGGCACGGAACGTACCGCAAGGACCTTGTACACGTAACGGAGACATCACGAAGGCACGTTTGCGTCTTAACGAGATATTTTCCAGCGGAGACCAGAGACAAGTGTAACCTCAGTTGAAAAGCTTGCATGCAGATACCAGAGACAAGTTTAATCTCAGTTGAAACGTTTGCATGCAGATACCAGAGACAAGTTTAATCTCAGTTGAAACGTTTGCATGCAGATACCAGGGACAAGTTTAATCTCAGTTGAAAAGTTTGCATGCAGATACCAGAGACAAGTTTAATCTCAGTTGAAAAGTTTGCATGCAGATACCAGGGACAAGTTTAATCTCAGTTGAGACGTTTGCATGCAGATACCAGAGACAAGTTTAATCTCAGTTGAAACGTTTGCATGCAGATACCAGAGACAAGTTTAATCTCAGTTGAGAAGTTTGCCTGCAGATACCAGAGACAAGCTTAATCTCAGTTGAAAACTTTGCTTGCAGATAGTAGAGACAAGTTTAATCTCAGTCGAAAAGTTTGCCTGCAGATACCAGAGACAAGTTTAATCTCAGTTGAGAAGTTTGCCTGCAGATACCAGAGACAAGTTTAACCTCAGTTGAAAAGTTTGCATGCAGATACCAGAGACAAGTTTAATCTTAGTCGAAAAGTTTGCCTGCAGATACCAGAGACAAGTT
Source organism: Periplaneta americana (assembly GCF_040183065.1). NCBI lineage: Eukaryota > Metazoa > Arthropoda > Insecta > Blattodea > Blattidae > Periplaneta > Periplaneta americana. The sequence continues at coordinate 168,608,002 of NC_091129.1, read as the reverse complement.
TAATCTCAGTCGAAAAGTTTGCCTGCAGATACCAGAGACAGGTTTAATCTCAGTCGAAAAGTTTGCCTGCAGATACCAGAGACAACTATAATCTCAGTCGAGACGTCCTGCAAAGACCTGCTCGGCCTCAACCGACATGTTGCTCTTCAGTGACTTGTGCAGCTTCAATCGAGACGTTTCCCTGCAGATACATGTGCAGTTTCAACCTAGAAGTTGCCCTTCAGAGATAAGTGCAGTCTCAGTTGAGACCTTGGTTAGAGGAACATCTTATTACATAACAGGGAAAGTTGACATGCCTAAGAATAACTGGTCAATAATTTTGGGACTCCCTCCCAAAGTGAGCCATATGAACGACTTTTAAAATGAAATTGACATCGATCGGATTTCAATCTGCAATACGATCGTACTTCACACAGAGAGGGAAAACGGCGCAGATTGTTCTGTGCTATAATGAAGTGCAGCCTTGCGCTGTACTGACTACGTGAACAACGCAATGTGTAGTACGAAATAGCAAGGATGAGAGGATGAGGACGAAAGACTGCAAATGAAAATTGATGATGGTGATGATGATGATGATGATGATGATGATGATGATGATGATGATGATGCACATCTGTACGAAGAGTCTGGGGAATTCCGTCAGTATGAGATTATACAATCTTGGGAGTTCTTCCTATTGTATTCATAAACATAATCTTCTCTCTTGTTAAAACTTAACGAGCTGTGATGCCTTACTTCACGTTGAAACCATATTTTGCATGTGGCAATGTAGGCCTACACTATACCAGCGAGTACAATGTAAACTAACCATTTATCAGAATATCCTCGATATGCGATGTCTGCAAGAATAATTGAATGATTTATGAATTTCTGCTATTCTGTAATTTTGAATGCATGATTTCTTCATGTTTTTGTGCGAATTTTTTTTAAAAAGTTTGTGTGACAGAGGTTAACTAATGGTTGTTATTCTTTATTCCACATTTTCTTGATTTCATATTTCAGGTCTTGTTGTTGTGCCACTTCCTGTTCTTGACAGCTTGTTGGTTAAGGAAGCTGCTGTCTGAGAAATGTCTTCTCAGATTTTTTGTCAACGAGGACATATTGGTTTATTGTAATGCATTCTCTTACTAGAGACAATACATTTCTTCCAATGTAAAGTACATAATATTATTTATGCTCGACCATGCCGAAATGTAGTAATTATACACCTGGTAGCAGATCTTTAATGCATGTCATTAAAGTACACCTACTCATTAAAGGTCAGGTCTTTCAGCCAATGACGACTCAGGTTGCAACTGTTCAGCCAATGACAGGTCAGCTTTCTACCGTTATAAAACCGCAAGTATCGATTATTCTCGGATATGCAATCGAAAGAGAATTAGCGAAAAGTCACGGAGGCTGGAAATCCTATACTGTCGCAGAAGGTTATGTTCTGTTACTATAATAATTAGCGTTAATTGTAAATAATATTCAAGTAAATTCAATTTGTCATCTCGTTTTTCAATGTCTAATTTAATTTCAATGTTATCTCTGTAGGTTCTTATGGCCTAGCAAGGTCAATGTGAACATCTGTTCCTCGGAAAAAATCAATACTTTCGCGTCTGCCAACATCTCACAACATAAGGGACATTGGTCAAGGTCAGATACAAAGAGAATTAATAATATCAAGTTAGAAATATGGTCGAGCATAAAAAGTAGTATGGAACTCGCCTATAATGGTAATTAAGAAGTTCGTATGAAAATTATGAAACGAGCGCAAGCGAGTTTCATAAATATCCATACTCGCTTCTTAATTACCTTCATTATAGGCTCGTTGCATAATGTACTATAATGTTCCAGAATGGGAGGTGGATTAAATTGATGCCACATAGGAACCGACTGAGAGAGCTGATAACTTATTCTTTCAGCAGTTATAAACAAACTATTTGTTGTATTTTATGCCATCTATATTGAAAGATCTAATACACTTATTAGTAGGGCTAGGATTTTGATGAAATTGCATCTTTTTTCTAGTAAGCCAGAAACGTAGCTGCTTTAGTATTTATGTGTTAGGGCCTATGTGTTAAACTGAGTGTTTTAAGACATATTTGTTAGGGCATTTATTTGCATTTTTTGCCTGTTTCAACTCAAAAGAGCATCTTTTGTTTTTATTCCTTCATTTTTTAGGCATTTTCATTTAATTTTGGCCATAAATCCCCATTATTAATGTAAAATAATGTCTATTTCCTTTGACATTTTCTTTACATATTTTGTCTATTAATACTCATTATTTTGTATAATATTTTAATCGTTTTTCTACACAAATATTGCCATTTTATCATAGTACAGCCCATGTAATAGATCAGTCCAACTACCCCTTCAATATAGATTCCTCTATACCTGCTAATTCCAGATAAGAGTGGCCTTGTGGTAGACTACACGGAAACTAAAAGTAAAATAAATCCATGGTGCTACAGCCCATGAAGGGCCAACACCGACCAGCCGACTGCTGACCTCACGTCCACATGCCGACGCAGAAGTGAACGATCATACATGGAAACTACATCAGATAAAATAATTAATTAAAGTGCACTACTTAGAAAAAATTATGTAAAATTTAATTTAATTATTAGTCTAAATATTGAGTAGTACAAAATCTCTTTTCCTACTAAGGCAATTATGTAAGATCAATTTTTAGGGCATTTTAAGGGTATTTTTGAAATATTTTTAGGTCATAAACGCATTGCTTTTAGGACATTTTTTCATGATTTATAGGTCATCAAAATCCTAGCCCTACTCATTAGTAAATAATAAGTTTGAGTCGTAATTTAGGCTAGCGCCACAATCAACATCATCATATTCACTTGCACTTCCAGATCAAACTGTGGCAACATAGAACAAACAGGGCATTGCAGCTGAGGACTCGTTCAAAGCGAGCTGCGGGCCAGTCCGGCGCATCCTCCGAGGCTCATCTCCCCCTCCGAGCCTCCGACGGCTCCCTCCTATTCTTTCTGCTTTGATAGATGTGTCAAATCTGGGACAGGTATTGTTGGAGTTAGATAAATGACGGCCCGAAGAAGCAAAACAATCTCCTTTGTTAGCACTGACACGTTTCATCGGTGTTAATTTACTCTGGGGTTGCGGTCTCGGAACAAACCGTCGAGGGTTCTCAGGTCAAGGGGGGTGGAAATAGATCATCCCTCCAGCCCAAATTTCAATAACATGGGGCCTTGCTATGAAAGGGATCTCAAAGTAGCCGGACCTTCAGGCTGGTACAGTCCGTCCACGAACAAAATGCGTCCTTCCTGCCTCCAGTACGTTCCCACACTCAGCATTAAGAGCTTAGTCTCTTCCACCACTTCGCTTATGATTTGCAGTACCATACATTCCCTATAATTTCGTATCCATTTTTTTAAATATCATATTTTCTATTTCATTGCGACACAAATTGAGAAAAAATATCGCGATCTGAAAAATCAGTTTCGAAATATTTACGGATATGCACGTCCTCATTCTTACAGTTAGCAGTCCGGACGTGGAGAACGGTGTGTGTGTGTGTGTGTATATGTGTGCGTGTGCGCGCTGTTATGTTATGTTATATGTATGTATGTATGTATGTATGTATGTATATGTATATATATATATATATATATATATATATATATATATATATATATATATATATATGTGTGTGTGTGTGTGTGTGTGTGTATGTATGTATGTAATGTATCGACTGATTTCTCCTGTATGGTTGACGTCATATAAAATCACTTTTAGTAAAGAAGTATTTTCTCGTCATTTTAAAATAAACCCGAATGGTTTACTATAAGCTACAATAATGAATAAGGCTTGATTGTAAACGAAGTGGTATACAGAGTACACGTACGAAACTCTGGCACAATTATTATTATTATTATCATTATTATTATTATTATTGTTATTATTATTATAATTATTATTATTTAATGTTTAATTTTTTTTAGTTACGTACTGATTAATTTTACAGCAAAACCCCATAGTAAGTTTTGTTCCATGGAGGTTATAGTTATAAGGAACCATATAAGTGAATATCAGATAAACATAGTGTAAATCGTGTGAAAGGGACTTTTTATACAGAGTGTCAAAAAAGTTCGTTCAAACGTTTCAGGGATGACACAGATGGCAAAGCAAACATCTTTTTTATAAGTAATTGATTAACTAGCGGACTTACTTGTGTTAATTATGTAAGTCTGTGCGGCTTAAAGCTGTTTCGGTGCTTCATCACACCATCCTCAGAGCCTACTAGATCTCGGCGTCATCTCGTACTTCTCTGTCTGTTGTGTGGGTGCGTTTGATTGTTGAAAAGTGGAGTCAAATAGTGTGTGTGTACTGAAATTGATCTGTGTGTTGAGAATTTGATCGGGGTGTGTTTTAGTGTGTTCTTATATCACAAAAACGTCTCAGACTTGTCTTCCCGACGAGTTATTAAGTGGTGTGAAGAGATTGTGTTCACACTCTGTTACCTGAATGCAGTGATGTGAAAAACGTTGTTCAGAGATGTGGTTCAATCTGCCTTCCGTTTAAGCGAACTCACAATAATTGATTTCTACGCACTAGTGATTGTCTGATAGACTACGATAAAAAATGTCAGGAGTTTCTCGAATAATCTGCACCTTCAAAAAATACGAGCAACTACCTCTTCTGTCGTACTTATCGGAGACTCGTAAACCAGACATTTCATATCCCCCCCCCCCCACAGAGAAATCCATAGAGGTTAGGTCGGGCGATCAAGGTGGCCATGACACTGCTAGCAGAATGCAAGCTTACCTTTTTTAGCAATCCAGTCACTGCGTTTGTAATATTATTATTGTAATACGGTTCGCCTTATAGTTGTTGCAGGTAAAACAGTCTAACCAAAACTCACTGGTACCTAAGTGATCTGACAGAAGTCAAGCGACCTACCCTTTTAGGACACGTAGGCTACTGGCAAAATGGTGCATCTTCCAGATGTTTGTCACATTAAAAAGTTGTTTGTTTTTACCTCCTCTATCATCCGCGAAACATTGTAAATTAACTTTCGTGACACCTTTATAAAGAGATAAAACGCAAACCACTCATCATAGGCGGATGAAATTTTGTACATTTCTCGTTATTAACAAGATATAGGCCTGCCAGTCATAAAAATTCAGTGAATCTAGCATTAAAATAATACGGAAGTAATTGATTTCACTATACTGCATCCTTAAAGATCATTAGGGGAGATTGTTGTACCTTTAAACATTTTTCACATTTTATTTATTTTTTTTTAATTTTGGGAAATGAAATTTTTTAAATGAAAAAATGCTTCAAAAAATTATTGAAAATTCCTTTACAACTTCCTGTATGTATTTTCCTGTTTTACAGATCTATTAAGAATGAAAAAAATAAAATGAAGGGATATGTAATGTGTTCAAAGGTACAACAGGTTCATGTACCTTGGAACATACCCTCTTGTAAGTTCGAACAATGTAATATAGGTGGAAATATAGCTGCAAAAACTGACAATCACATTTAAAATGTATTTGCCATCATAAACCAGAGCAGGCTTCTCTGATTGAGAGAGGAGCAATAACTGCTTCAACAGCTTTCTTCAAGGCATCCGGATCAATTGGGGGCCTCTTAACTCCAGACTTACTTCGTGACATGATCTTAAAATAAAAGAAAAACAAAAAACCGATAGTATCGTGTACTTTGGAACATTTACATGGTACAAGATGTTTTGTGTTCAAAGGTACAAGAGGGTGCACTTTTGAACAAATATGGCTCACAAAACTACAGATTCGAATAAATCATGGAAATTAAAATATGGCACTACTCACCAGATGATAGGGAACACACCGTACTTGAAAGATATTAACAAATACGATCTGGTTTTGTGTTAGAAAACATATATCAATGAACGAAATGTTTATTTTTGGTACTAACATAACTTCTTTTGTCCACGGAACTCACACTTTGAAGTAAATCAAACTGAAGCTACGGCCAGAGCTACTTAGCTGTTTTCTCTACAATCTACTTCAGTTTGAGTCCTCTAGGTAGCAGGAAAAATGAAAAAAAAAAGTTCAAAGGTCCACTATGCTAAAGGTACAACAGTCTCCCCTATATGTTGCATCATTAATCATGATAATTTTTATTGAGGATTGCATCGGCGCGCTCTCGCTAAGCAGGAAGATGCGCGCGGAATATTATAGAAATGACTACGGACATTTTCCCCGAACAAGTCACGCGTTAAAATCACTTGAGGGAGGGAATTGCACAGGGCAGACTGAGCGGGCGCAGGGCGCCCATATATAATTTTGTGTATTCCCCTCATTTTGAAACTGTAACTTCGGAGAGAATAGCCTCACTTATTAGCAGGAATCACTTGAAAATGAAGTTTTCTTCCCTTCTGGAAGTACAAAGAAAACATTCGAATATTGGATTCAGTACCCGGGGGACAACACAGCCTCACTCCTTTTGTTGCCTGTAAGGGGGAGAGCAGACGGCAATGCTAGGGGAACATTTCAGAAATACGATTACTGAAATTACTGGCTTCGCAAGTCTTTACTCCTCCCAGACTTTGGAGGGATTTAGTGCAATATACACTGACGATATTTGGATGCGATCTCCGTCTATCAGAGCTCAGCAGCGGCGACTTGTAATGAGATGAGTCCACGTGGGTTCTCGACAGATTCCTATGTGAAATGTATGGCAAGGGTGGCTGTTCGTGGAATTCTGCCAATCTTATATCTTGGCTATAATTGAAAGCAAAGAAATGCCGTCCTAATAAACAAAAATAGAAACTCATAAATTTAAGAGACAAACATATCTGCACACTTTTATTTATTTAGGCCTATTTATTTTTTTCGGAGTTGTTCATGCTGGTGAGCTTTCATTTTTTAGAAGTAGACAAAATATCGACACAATATGAAGCCTATACCTTGTGGTTCTTTAAGACTTCATTAAAGAGTTGTAGAAATTGAGATTACTACTGAATAATTCATTGTGTGGAAATGTCTAGTATGACATCGATATTTTTCAGAAAATGGAAGCCCATGACGCTTCGGTGTGTAGACTACATGTAAGGAAATATGAACATAGGATAGCCAATAACAGGTGGGTTACTGAGATTGAAGTTAATGCAATAATAATAATAATAATAATAATAATAATAATAATAATAATAATAATAATAACATAATAAATGGTCCCGCACCGTGGCATCGTGGTCTAAGGAATCTTGCCTAGGACTCGAATCACGGAATGCGCTTTGTTTCGAGTCCTCATGAGAGAAGAAATTTTGTCATGAAATTTCGACCAGCGTATGGGACCGGTGCCCACCCAGCATCGTGATGCACTTGGGAAGCTACGATAGGTAGCGAAATCCGGTTACGGAAGCCAGCTGTAACGGCTGGCGGGATCTCTTGCTGACCACACGATAACTTAATTCTTGTTCGATGATCGTCCACCTCTGCTTCGGCATGTGGACGTGAGGCCAGCAGCCGGTTGGTCGGTTATAGTCCTTCATGGGCTGTCGTGCCTCGGATTAATAATAATAAATTATAATTACAATAATAAATATAATGAACTGTACCTTATACGCCTACATTAAATTTTAGATAAAAACCTATTTTGTTCCCGATAATATAGACTTATATTAAGTTGTATTAACACGTTTCATGGACTGTTAGCTTAATTTTATAGAGCGTAAAAATGCCTAATGTTATGTTAGAAACTATTTTACCCTATTTTATTTTAAAATAGATTTTTTATTCCTAATGACGAAAATCCCCTCTCTTTCATTTTGATGTAGTAGCAGGCATGCTTTCCTCTCTAGAAGATGAGGCAACTTGCATCTCCTGTGATAAAAATCTTCTTAACGATGACTCCATTCAATCAGACCAGATTTTATATTCTTGGTTGTATGAACAACTTCATTCGCCTATTAGATCATGATAGAGAAAAATTTAGCCTAGAATCCGAACCATTTGCAGAAAAAATAGGAAAGTGCTGCAAGAAGAATTCTGGATTCACCGATCTCAATGGGGCAGCGAATGTTTTGTCGGTGAAACGAAATGGGAAAATGTGAGTTTTCGGTAAAAACAGTTCCAAGATTGAAGTAGGATGTTTCTTAAGTGCTGGAGTAACGAAATGTGGTTCTACGAGCAAAACAGCCCAAAGCATGAAGGGTGTATGTATGTATTTATTCACACTGCATTGGGTATATACCCGGTGGCAGTGGTAACTAATTACACTCAATAATGACAATAATAAACTTATTAATGAAAAATATAATTAATAATAATACTAATAATTAATACTAGTAATAATAACAATAACAATAATAATAATGATAATAATAATAATAATAATAATAACAGGGAACATCCTAAATTAAATGAAGCACGATCACTTAAAATAACATTTAAAGTAAATCTAATTTGTGTCTTAAACCTAAGTTCGAACTAAAACCCACGAGTATGATATGTTCATATCTGCACAAGTACCTTTCATCACCACACTCATTTCACTGTCAACTCACTCACTGCACTGGAACTACGACACATTTCACTGATTCTATCCTGATTTCACTAACACTTCAAAAACATTTCACTGTTCAAATACTTTGCACTGCCACTATAAACTATAAAGCTTCACTGACAGGAACACGTTTCACTTACACAACAAACTTCACTGACACAACATAATTCTTCACTGATACAACACTTCAATAACAAAATATCATTTACACCCTTTAAATACTGTGTATAATTACCGTCTATTAGTAAAGTCCTTAAGCCTATTTTTAAATACATTTTTGGTTGTTGGTGAAGCCTTTAGTAAGTCTGCAGGTAAAGCATTCCAGTCCCTGATAGTACGATTGAGAAAAGAAAACTTTCCAGTGTCCGTCCTCTGTCTTCTTTCCCTCAATTTATATGAGTGGTCGTTCCTTGAAGAGTAATTTGGCGGATGTTGGTGATAAAAAGACCTTGTTCCTGATTGAGAAGAATTGCTGGACTCAGTACTTTCCCTACCTTGAGGACAGTTATCTCTGAGAGCCAGTGTTCCAATCCAGACTGTAGATGTCTCTGCTGGAATTCTCTCGTGAAAATGCAGTGGTATCTTAGCAAACGAAACAAAATTCAATTAGAAAACATGGAAGCAGTCAGAAAAGCCTATAGAGTGTACCTGGAGTCGGTTAACGGGATAGACGTTAGAAAGAGGGGAGAGGAATTAGGGGTGCGTCATGTTATGACATGAGGCTTGAAATAGAAATCTCACCACCGTATTTACAGTACAGGAGTGTAGAGACTTCTAATGTTGCACACATTTGTTTCTCTGGTCTAACGCAACAACAAGTTGTGAATGCAGGTTTGCTTTGTCCTCTCTGCACAGTGTGATGCAGTACTGCACGTGCAATTTAGTGACAAATATCTGGATGCTCTCAGCCTCTAACTCCTCTGCAGATAATCAAGATTGATGTTTGCAGGGGGACACGAAGTCTAGAATGCGCCATTACGACAGCATTTTTATAGCCTTGCAAGATTTACTGCCTAATTTTCTTCCTTTGGTTTCCATCTCGGCAGTCCGTCACGAAGTTCTCTGTTGCGTGAATTGACCTAGTTAACAGCAAGATGCACGGCACGAGTGTACGGACCGCATTTAGGATTTGATGAGACTTGTAGCTACTGCTGCCACTGGGATTAATAACGCTACTACAAATGTTACTGATACTGCTGCTACTAATATCACTACCACCACCACTACTACTACTGCTATGTCTATGAAGAATGTTTTGTAGTAGGTAATTATAAAAATGTGAGGATGTCACTCAGAGCAGTTATGTTTATTTATTAATAAGTTACAGTATTTTACTTATATTATCTTAGGACTACAGAATGAATGTGCACCCCTATGTGACAAACTGGTCGACGGATTGAAGTATGAAGCGTAATTAATAAATTCGTGTGAAGCACAGGAATGCATCACAAAGTAAATATAGGCCTGCAAGTCTTGAGAAAGCATTGTGTTGTGGAAATGAACTCTAGTTGACGGTGCTTGGCTTATACCAGCGTTTCTCAAACTATGGTCCGCGGACCACCTGTGGTCCTCGAGATCTGCCTTAGGGAGTCCGGTGTTTCAGGGTTCCACAGGAGCTGATGCTCAGTATATAGAGGTTGGTAGTAGTGACTGAGGAGATAAGATTGCCATAAAGCAGCTCTGTGTTTTCATACTCATATTTAACATAATTCTCATATATATATTCATAGCATCATATTTAAAGATACTTAAAATACTCACTAATCATCTGACATATAAATCATAAATTCATAACATCCATTTTCCACGCAATTTTGTAATAATATACTTCGCATTTCATACACAACATAAATCGCCATATTGTAAACAGTTAACCTCAAATCAACACTTTCGTCACTATTCCCGACCTTTTCTTCTTTTAACTTGAGTAATTCTTAACCCATAAGTTGACTAATTTTAAGGCTCTTTGTTATTTCTAAAGTTGAAATATTTAATTGATACATAAGTAGGCTTAATTGTAACACCTAATATAGAACGTGTTTACATATTTTAACAAGGACTAGGCTAAATTATTAATAGCACATTTCAATATAAATACTATTGTTGGTTAAGAAATTGCGTGTGTTAAATAACATAAATAGTGAAGTTACATCAAGACTGAAATATAAGTGCAGTGAAGTGACGTATCGTGTAGATTAACGTCGACAAGTGTTGTACTGGTATAGTGAAGTGATAAAGTGTAGTGTTGGTCCATTGAAATATTGTAGTGTGGTGATACTTCAAAGTAGAAATAATTTAAAACATAAATAGTGAAGTTTCATCTAGACCGAAATATAAGTGCAGTGACGTGTCGTGTAGTTTCAACGTCGAAAAGTGTGGTATAGTGAAGTGATAAAGTGTAGTGTTGGCCTATTGAAATATTATAGTGTGGTGATACTAAAGGGTGGAAATAACCTAAAACTAATATACGTAAGTACATTAAATTGAAAAGTGAGTGAAATTGAATTTGTAAATAAGGTACAGTATATACATAATGTGTGCTATGGCTGCTCTGTCTGGAAACTGTCGTAGTTGTAGAAGGATTGTAGTGAAAGGATTGGTATGTAACAATTGTAATTTCTGTTTTCATTGGAAATGTATAGATATAGATCCTGATAATTTTGTTGACAAAGGTAGTTGGGAATGTAGTGATTGTATATATGATAGAAAGATGCGCGATCAACTGGAGAGAATCAGAGTCCTAGAATTGGAATTAGATGAGGCAAAGTGTGAAATTAATAAATTGAGAGCTTTGAAGGATAGCATTAGTGTTTCGAATAAAGGGAGATCTCACACTTGGATGAAACCGAAGAATTCCAAATCTAGGAGTAGACGTTTCTCTGCGGATGATGCTGCATCAATCAAACTGACCAACAAATTCAGTGCTCTTCAAGCAATGAATGTTGATCAGGAGAACTCAGACCCAGTATCGACACTAGTAAAGGTAAGTCAGAAAACAGATAAGGTTAATGATTGTAGGAGTAAAGTATTGATTTTAGGAAGCAGCCATGCAAGAGGTATTTCCTCACTTTTGAAGTCGAAACTGGGCGATGAGTTTGAAGTATCTAGTGTATGTAAGCCTAATGCTCCTCTCAAGAATGTTGTTGAGGATATGATGAAATTGAGTTCAGATTTTTCTAAGAGGGATCATGTAGTTATAGTGGGTGGGCCAGGTAATAGTATTGATAACGATTGTAACTATTCTATTGAGAAAGATGTCAACAACATAATTGAGATGAGCAGCCATACCAATGTGGGATTTCTCAGTCTTTTCAGCAGGTACGACAAGCCGTATCTTCGCAGGAGGGTGCGGAGTGTGAATGTGCGGCTTGAGCGGGCTCTGATGAGACCTGGGGCATCACACATTGGTTTGATAGATGTAAGCCCTATAAGAAGGTATGAATATACGTCACATGGCCTGCATCTGAATGGTAGAGGCAAGGAGCACCTTTCGGTTCTTATTGCTAATAGCATCAGAGGCAGCCATGTTAAAAAGCAGAGTTGTAATATTCCTGTGTTAGTTAATGCTAGGGCTTCTCCTTTTTTAGGTTAAACCTCCCACCAGTAAGGTGTTTGAAACAAGTTCAACTAAATTGTAAATGCTCTGATGTTTCTAGTAATGAACACAGTAACTTCACTATTTTTCATCAAAATATTAGGGGATTAAAACAAAAAACTGATGAATTGATCACTTCTTTAGCAACTCAAAAGCATAAACCACAGATATTATGTATAACTGAACATCATATGAAGCAACAGGAAATACTACAACTGTCTTTACATGGATATGTATTAGGTTCTCATTTCTGTAGAGATGTCTTCCAAAAAGGGGGTGCCTGTATTTTTATCAGAGAGGATCTATTATTTAGTAAAATTGATATATCTGATTTTTGCCTTGAACAAGATATTGAAATCTGTGGAATACAAATTGGTTATGAGATATCAAATTTAATTATCTTATGTGTTTATAGGGCGCCAATGGGAGATTATAAGAAATTTACAACTAACTTAGATTCATTATTGAAAAGACTTTATAAACCACATACCGAATTTGTAATCTGTGGTGACATAAACATAGATTATCTATCAGAAAGCTCACGTAAAAGAAAATTAAACTCACTTCTTGAAACTTATAATCTTAGTCACACAGTAAGTTTTCCAACCAGAACACAAGCTGGAAGTAGTACTGCCATTGATAATATATTTATAGATAAAAGTAGATTGAATTCCTATTCAACAGTACCATTAGTCAATGGCCTGTCTGATCACGATGCACAAATTCTAAGTGTTTTCAATATGAGTGAAAAATTCCAAAGTGTTAATCTAAAAATAAAAAAAAGGATTATAAATGCTGAATCTCTTCATCATTTAAATACATGTCTACAAAATGAATCTTGGGAAAATGTATATAGTACCGATACCATTGATATTAATACTAAATTTAATGCATTTTTCACTACATTTACGAATTATTTCAATGAATGTTTTCCAGTCAAGGTGGTGAAAAAATGTAAAAGTAAAAACATGTGGATAACTCAAGGAATTAAAATATCATGTGCTAGAAAAAGGAATCTATATTTAATGAGTAGGAATAGTGATGATCCTCATGTTCTTAATTACTACAAGAATTACTGTAAAACTTTGACAAAAGTTATAAAAGATGCAAAGAAAATGTATCTGAATGAAAAAATACAAAATTCAGATAATAAGATTAAAACTATTTGGGATATTATTAAAAATGAAACTAATCGATATTCAAAGAGTGAAAATATTACTTGCATTAAAATCAATGATAGTAAAATAGATAATCCAAAATCAATTGCAAATCATTTTAATGACTTCTATATAAATATTATTCAGAACTTAAACATTCAAGATTGTCCAGAAGATGCTGCACTTGGTTACCTAACTGATGCATTTAACACTGAGTTTTTAGGTCTCAAATTTATTCCCACTACCGCAGCAGAAATCATGCATGTGATAAAACAACTAAAAACAAAATATTCCTCTGGATATGATGAAATTCCAAGTAAAGTTCTGAAAGCTTGTTCTGAAATATTATCCCATCCGTTAAGCTATCTATGCAATTTGTCAATGCAATGTGGTATTTTTCCAGAAAGACTCAAATATTCAATAGTAAAACCAATATACAAAAAGGGAGATAAATGTACTATTGCTAATTACAGACCCATATCATTATTAACAACATTTTCAAAAGTGTTTGAGAAAGTTATGTATAATAGATTATATCATTACCTGGAGTCCAACAATATATTAGTTTTAGAACAGTTTGGATTTAGAAAACAAAAATCGACAGAGAATGCTGCTTTTAGTTTGGTGGATGAAATACTAAATTCATTAAATTCGAAACTACATGTAGGTGGGATTTTTTGTGACTTGGCTAAAGCATTTGATTGTGTAGACCATAGTATATTAGTAAAAAAATTGAAGTTTTATGGTATTAAAGATGAGATGTTGGGTTGGTTTACATCGTACTTATCAAATAGAAAACAAAAAGTAGAAATAAATGTACCAAATAGTCATAAAGTTACTTATTCAGAATTTAGAAATATTAAACATGGTGTTCCGCAGGGGTCAATTTTAGGTCCATTGTTGTTTCTAGTTTATATTAATGATTTAGCCTTGACCATAAACAATTTATCTAAAGTAATTTTATTTGCAGATGATACAAGTGTAATTATTTCAAGCAAACAATACGATCATTTTATAAACACTTCTAATACAGTGCTGAATCTAATGAATGAATGGTTCCATGCAAATAAACTAGCACTTAATGTTGATAAAACCAGTGCAGTCAAATTTAGTACACACAATAGTGCTCAGGTTTCCTACAGTATTCGATTAAATGGAACTCATCTCAAAGAATCTATAAGCACAAAGTTTCTTGGTTTAGAATTGGATAATCACTTGAACTGGAAAACGCATATAGAATGTATTACTCGTAAATTGAGCTCTGCCTGTTATGCATTAAGATCCTTATCTACTATTGGTGATATAAACTTACTTAAAATGTCATACTTTGCATATTTTCACTCTGTAATGAAATATGGATTAATATTCTGGGGTAACTCGTCTGAAGCTAAACACGTTTTTGTTTTACAAAAGAAAGCTATAAGAATAATGGCCGGTGTGCATAAAAGGACCTCATGTAAAAATATTTTCCGAAACTTAGAAATCTTGACTTTACCTTGTGAATACATTCTTTCCCTAATGATGCTGTATATTAAGAACCAAGATAAATTCAGTACTAATCAAGACATTCATCATTTTAATACAAGACATAAATCAGATCTTCATCTACCCTCTGTTAGTCTAAGCTGTTTTAAAAAAGGAGTTCGCTATTCATGTATAACAGTCTTCAATGCACTGCCTAATAATCTTAAAGATTTGAAGAACAACGAGAAAAGGTTCAGAAAAGAATTAACCAAATTTCTACATACTCATACCTTCTACACAATTGATGAATTGTTTATGCTTGTGAATTGAATTATTCTACTTAAATGACATGTACAATTTTATATAGCTCAACTAAAATATGTTTTTATATTGACTTAATCTGTTTACTATGTATTGTATTTTTTGTTTAGCATAACTGATGAATTGTATGTACTGTATACGTCAACTGATGAATTGTTTAAGCTTATAAATTGAATTAATCTACTTCATATGAATTGTATAGCTTAACGAAAATAAGTTTGTAAATTGAACTAATTTGATTGTATATGTTTGTATAGTTTGGCTGATGAATTGTATATGTTCTTAAAATGATTACTAGTCTGTGTAGCTCTACTGATGAATTGTATATAGACCTACTGTAAATTGAATGGTAATATGTATAGCTCAACTGATGAATTGTTTATGATTATAAATTGAATTAATCTACTTGATATTAATTGCACAAATTTGTATAGCTTAATGAAAGTATGCTACTTTGTATTGTATATATTTGTATAGTTTTGGCCGATGAATTGTATATGCTTTAAATTGAATAGTAATCTATATAGCTCTACTGATAAATTGTTTGTGTTTGTAATTTGAAGTAGTTTGCATGATATGTATTATCAATTTCTGTATATCACAACTGGTTGAATTGTTTATACCTTAAATTTAATTAAATTGTTTTGTATTATAATATAGCTCAACTTATGAATGATCGTTTGCGTTTGTAAATTTAATAATCTGATTGGCTATGTATTGTATACTTTTAGTAGAGCCATCGATGTAGCTCAGTCGGCAGACTCGCTGGGCTGCTGTTCCGGAGCTGCGTTCGGGCTTGGGTTGGATCCCCCTTTGGACTTTGGTTTCTTCCGAGGTTTTCCACAGCCGTGGGACTGAAGCCGGATGGTCTATGGCGAGTCCTTGGCATCAACACCTTTGATTGATTACCCCCTTTGATTTGATTACCTGGTTGGGTTTTTCCGAGGTTTCCCCCACCGAAAAGGCAAATGCCGGGTAATATTTTGGCGAATCCTCGGACCTCATTTCATCTCACTACATCTCGCCAAAAAAAAAAAAAAAAAAAAAAAAAAAAAAAAAAAAAAAAAAAAAAAAAAATTGTACAACATTGTAAAAATTTTAGAAAATTACTAAATTGTAAAACTATAAAACTTTGTAAAAATTGTAATTGTAATATTGTAAAATGTTGACATGTTCCACATCTTAAAGCTTCATTGCTCATGTAAGATCTATGGAATAAAATAAATGAATGAATGAATGAATGTGGTCCTTCAAAAAAGACAGAAGAAAAAATAAAATTCAAGCGAATTGCGACTATAACTGAAAATCTCAGAGTTTGGAAATGACACATGGAAATCGCCTTTCACTTTTTCTTCCAGTACTGACATTTTATGAAATTTATTTACCCTACCCGTCTATCGACTCCCCACTCTACTCTCCGTAACCAAAGAGGGATTTAGAGCACTATGAACGTCGTGGTGTTTCTCGACATCTTTTCCCTGCACATCTGGCGCCGCGCCTGTAACCCAGCTAGGGACCACCCGAATTCATAACAGGACCAAAGTACCGAATCTTTTTATGTATTTATGACTTTCTTAATAATTTTCACATTGAAATGGTCACGTATTGTACGTCGTACACCAATAATAGAACATGCAAAATTTCATCTTTACTTGTTGAAATTGGGCATGTTTCTGCATTAATTTGTTCATTTCTCTTTTTACAGATGACGATATAAGAAATTTTCTTCTATTAACATGAACTTAATTAGTTAATACTAATATAAAATTAATTGAATCAAATTAATTTTAATTAATTATTTCTACATTAAAATGTAAGTATATTGTTATTAAAATATGTTACATAAATGATAAATTTTCTTTCGAAGGGAACAAGAGTAAGGTGGTCCGCGGAACTGTTCTGACTTAAAAAGGTGGTCCTCACTTCAGAAAAGTTTGAGAAACGCTGGCTTATACGATGTTACAATCTGCAGAGGTTTTGATGCCACGCCCTCTGTTCTGAAATACATGGAGTCGCTTATGCTTTCACTGGTGCTACTCAGTCACGTAAGTTATCTAAATCAGCTGGTGTAAATATAAAACTTCGAAGTATCATCTTACTTTTATTGAATAGTAAATTCTAAACAAATTACTAATACTAATAATTTAGTGGACCAAAACAATGCAAACGTAGTTTGTAAGTAATAAGTATGGACCCCACGTATAGGCTAATCAAATACAAGGAGTGGAATAAAATAGGGCCTATTTATGATTTGTAGTTGTTAAAATAAAATAAAATTCTGTATCATCCCAAAATTCTATGGATGAACGGAGTATGTGGATGGATGAATGGATGGATGGATGGATGGAAGGAATGAATGAGGTGGATGAACGGGAAGGTTAGATGTATAGATGGATGAACTCAGAGATGCTGTTGGGGGATAGATGGACGGACATAGAGATGAATAGTCGTATGTTTGAGGAACGCATGGATGGTTGACTCGTTAGGCGCAATGTATGAAGAGACTGGGAAGTAAATTGATTTATAAGGAACTGAGGGAAGAAGTGATGGCTTCTTAATTATTTGCCCTATTCGAATTGGAGCAATGGTAAAAGGAGACTGCCAAGTGAATGCGGGAAACGTGGCGATAAGTAGCACCAACCAACCAACATCTTGTTCCACTGAAAGTCTAGCCTATATGAACGGAGATCAAGCTGACTTGCTTTCGACTCCTCCTTTAATTTATAATCACTTTGAAATTGTTCAGTCTAGTTCTTCAGTCCTTGATGTTAATCCATGATGAATTTATAAAAGATATGGCTGGTATAACTTGGGTTTTATTCTTTATGCTTGATGATTAAACTTCTGTAGCAGAGGATTTGGATGATTTTTCAATGTTTGTATAAATTTGAGCTTTAAATTTTCCGAAAACTCTTCAATTGATGCTATGAATAAGTAGCACAGGCTTCAACATCAGTAGGGCGACATCTGGTCTTGAGGTGGGGTTCCTTGCTCATCGGTGGCTTGGAAAAACAGAATTCCTGTCTGTTATTTCGTAAATATGGATTAACGTTTACTCTGATGAAGAGATGGAACCCGACAAATGCTGCAACATGATTCAGCGCCTTTACAAGACCAACTGAAAGGCTGAATACTCACCCCTCGCTGGCTGGGAGGCAGGCATGCAGTGTCAAAGCTATCCACTTGACAATGGAGGGGCTCTCAAAAGAACTGAATGGCAAAGCCACACATCTCTGCTTTTTGAAAGCTAATGTTTTGTTTCCCTTCGCTTTTATCCCCTCTGGTCAAATAGACATGCACACCCCTTGACTGTCTGGTCTGACCAGGTGACGACGACGATAAGGGGGAGACATTATGTAGCACGACGTTTCAGAATATACGAGAAGCTTTGAGGCGATGAAGAACGTTCAGGTCAGAAGTGGTTGTAATTTGTGACTGTGTAGAAAATGCGTCTTTGGTTTGTATTTAACATATACAAAATTACGGAGAATATTTGGTTTTCCATTTTCGACCAATGAAGTGTAATGAAATTTTGAATTCCAACCAATCACAGTCACACTTTGCGATAATTTTTGCAGCTAGATTTATCGCTATCAATTTATCGCATGGTCGTTCTTTTGTTTAGTCGTTGTCGCCAACTGTTTCCCCGTAAATTGATGATCATGAATACATTAAGATGCAACTACACGGTTAAACTTTTCTTTCAACTTTAAAGCAATGAATGCAAGATTGATATTTAATATTAATTAATACATTTACGCAGTGAAGACCACGTTCAAAACGGCGCACCATGTAGACACAAAATCTTCATGCATCTTAATTGAACGTACCTTTTAAACTTGATTCTTTCAATATTCTTCCCAGATTGCACGCATACGCGATTGGAATATTGAACTGTGTAGATGCAGCTTTAGTTCCGTTACACACTACAGCGAGAATGCGTTTGTCGAGTTATAAAAAATGCTTTCCTGTAGCACTAATTGTAAGTAACGGTCGAAATAAGACACAGTTGACATTGGTCCTGCTCCCACAGGTAACATATCCTATAATTGTAGGCTATAAAATTTGTATTTTTTGAATGAAATTAAACAATTAATAGAAAGTCAGATGTTCAAATTTATGTAACATCATCGCATATCAAACCCAAAGACCTTGCATAGTAATAATAAGGTTTTTGATCAAACTACCTTCCGTATGGCGTAATAAAATTCGTGTTTTAATTAGGCCTATCTATACAGAGATGGCTTCACTGAGTAGCAACATGTCTCGCTGGGAATACATATAGCTGTCCCCACTGTTACTGTTAAATTAAATTATGATTTCAGCAGATAATGAAAATGTATTTATGTTATAATAATAAGAGAAAAGTGCAGTACATGTAATTAACATTGTTAAACCTGTATTTCGCTTTTCGCAATTGGAATTACTGAATAATAACATCGAATTTCTATATTGCAGTAATCGATATTCATCTACGAGTATTTCAACTTCACAATGTCTGAATAGGTTGAGTATTCGATTAACATTTTGTGATCGAATTTTAGGGATATATTATTTACATTTTTATTTTATTCACGAAATAGTCTTAATAAATGTCACTCGAGGTCTGATATTTTCCAGATAAATCTCAGACCTCTCGTGACATTACTACAGATAAAACTTCAAAATGTAATTTACCAATGACATGAGCAACCGTCCAGAACCAACACCATGTGACCCATTTCATCTTACGTAGACTGAACCTGTGTTTCTCATCTTCAGCTAGGACGATCTGCCTCGCTAGCCAACTTCTGAATCTGTAGCGTTGGTTCAAGGTCCGTATTAAGAGTGAGGACTGTATGGACTAGAAGTTGATAATGGTGCAGGACTCAGGTTCGTTTCTCACCCTTCTTCAAATACTGTGTTGTGTTTTCTTAGGTAACGAATCCGTCAGCTTCTAAAGCTGGGTCCACACTATATAACAAAACACGTTAAATAACTTGTTGCAGGAACGGGAAGAAAATGTTATATAACATGAGTTTTTTTTTGTGTTATATAGGGACTTATATGTTATTCATCTGTTGTCGGTAAAGATCAAAGGATGTTATAAAACATCGTTATATAACATGTTTGCGCATCATGTAACTTGTTATAAAACACACCCGCTGCACCAAAAGGTACGAGCTGAGTCTTGCTGCAATCATCACGTCATGTTTTTTGTATTATTGCGTAGTATCTTGTAAGCATTCTCTGTATGCTTGGCGTGATTATTCATCTGTGTTCCGAAGTCAACTTGGCATAATGAAGTGAAACAAGACTGCAACTTATGAGTTAATTGAGCTGTACAGAGAAGAACGGGTATTATGGGATCCGCTACTGATATGGACTACAAAGATAAATAAAAAGCACGACGCATGGGCTGAATTGGTGTTAATATAAAAATGGATGTGCAAGGGGTTGAAAAAAAAAAGAGAATTCTTATTGGTCAGTTCCAGATAGATTTAAAGAAAGGGAGCAAACGCTCACTACAAATCAAAATGGATATATTTCAAGATGCTCTTGTTTTTAAGAGACAAAATGAGTCAGTGATAGCTTCACATACTCTGGCACAATCTTGGATATGCTATGCCTGGAGAATTTGAACAAATAGCTTAAAATTTTGTAGGAATCTGCACTTGGAAGAAATCTTAAATTAACGGTTTCTCGCGCCAGTATTGCGTCTCGAAATGAAGTGTCTTTCTTGCTTATCTTATGTCCGATTACGTTTATAAGATATTTAAAATCAGAACAGATCATTCTGGCAAAGTTTTTGAAACTTCCATCACATTCAAGTTCTTCTGCCAAGGAATCACTAACATCTCTCTTAAGATCTGCTAGAAGGTTACTTCTACTTTATTGTTTTATAGCTTGTGAAAATGGTCGCACCCAACATTTTCGTTTACAAGGCCTACTACTTCCTGCCAGAATCACACAAGCAGCAGCAGCAGCAAGAAGTACATCATCTGCCCTGAACGCCATTTTCAAACGTGACATTTATTTCATTTATAGAGTTACCGGTATATAATTTGTTACAAGAATATCATTTTGTTACGAACACAAATATAACATAAAGCAAGTTAAAGAAACATATTGCATACAAAGTTTGTTATATAACGGGTTTTGTTATATAGTGTAGACCAGTGGCGGCTCGTGGGTATTGAATTCAGGGGGGGGCTGCATACAAAAATAAACCAAGCAACTTACCTTATTTAAAGATTAGTTCCACGCGCCTTGTCTTGCAGGTTGCAAACTTTTTAATCATCTTCTTATTAAAATCCGATATGTCGTTTAACATAGTCTTTACAATGGAAAACATAGCTAATGCCGTTAGTCCCTCTTCTCTCATCGTATTTCTGAGATAGTATTTTACTCTTTTCAAACACGAAAAGCAACGTTCTGGTTCGTAAGTTGTCATTGGTATGGTGATAGCTATGCGTAGTAGTTCCACAACTTCTGAAAATGAGGCCTGCAAGTTCTCAGATAGAAGAAACTGCAAGAGCTTGACTGCGTCACTGATATTTCTGAATTCTTGTCTCTGATACAACACAGTGAGTTCCGTTTTTAGTTTGTCTTTATCGAACATTTCTCCTGAATTGTTAAGGTACCGGTATTGAACTGAATACACTGTAAATATTGTACAGAATTAAACATTGTTGCACTTGTTATACTCACAACATTAAAGAAAATGTATTTAAAACTGCGCGCTACTGACAAACTGCTGTAAATTTTGCAGCGCCTGGAAACTCTGGATTCACGGCGAGGGGCAGCAGAGGGAGGGGTAAAACTAACGCGCAAAGCATCCGAGATGAGACTGGCAGCTCCAGGGGAGGAAGTGGCTTCACCAATCCGTCCTTGTCTCTCGTTTCGCTTTGGCATCACCAGGGGAGGAAGTGACTTCACTAACGATTGCGTGCATGTCAATGAGGGCGAAATTAAAAAAAAAAAATTCGAGCCGCTAAATAGAGACTGTATAATAAATGTATTTCACAACATAAAACGAGACATGAGCCACAAATGTCTGGGGGTGCTGCAGCTCCGCAGCCCCCCTTCGAAAGCCGCCCCTGGTGTAGACCCAGCTTAAGACTAGCTAACGTTTCCTAAATGTGTATACCAAAATAGCAATTGTTACCACTAGTACTACTACCACCATTACTATCATTACTACTGCTGCTATTACTATCACTACTACTTTCATCACCACTACTTCCACTCATACCATTACTACCAATATTACATCACTACTACTAGCCTACCAGTACTACCACCACTACCAGTATTAGTACTAAAACCACTGTCTTGACTACAGATAGTAATAATATTACTACTACTACCAGAAGTCTGCATCGGACGTTTTCGCTCGAGCGCCAAGTAGTTCATAGCATAATCCGATAGGTAGCGCACATGCATGATGGGTAAAATTGTCGCGAGCGATAAATCCTCGAATGGTATAAGCCGAATGTTAGATATTCGTTCTTGTTACAGTGATGAACTGTGTAGTAACATCATAGATGTTTATCATTTCAAAACTTTGCAGTGTTTAACTAACCTCTCCATAGTACAACTACAAAACTTGCTTTAAAATGTAATATAAATGTTGTAGGTATTTTTTTTTTTTTTTTTTTTTTCCCCACACAGGAGTGATTTTGTTTTTGCCACATCTAATAGATGTTATTGGATGTAAATGTAATTATTATAAATGGAGAACACAATCACTATAATGCAAGAAATGTATCAAGTTTTCTAGTAATAATAATAATAATAATAATAATAATAATAATAATAATAATAATAATAACCTCTAATAATTAGATGATGAGAGAGAGATGGAACGGAGAAAAATTCTCTCCGGCGCCGGGATTTGAACCCGGGTTTTCAGCTCTCCGTGCTGATGCTTTAACCACTAAGCCACGCCGGATACAATCCCGACACCGTTGAGAATCGTCTCAGATTAAGCTCCATCTCTTGGGTTCCCTCTAGTGGCCGCCCTCTGCACTACGTCATAGATGTCTATGCACGCAGGACCGAAGTCCATACATGTGTAGAGGTGCACTCAGATGAGTGACTGGTTGGCCGGGGTCCGACGGTATGGGCGCCGTCTTTAAATCACAAAGTGATTTATTACGCATATCATATTTATTTTGATGTACCGAAGTACATATGATATTTCCATGCAGATATTCTGCTTTCTCAGATGATGAGAGAATTTTTCTCCGTTCCATCTCTCTCTCATCATCTGAGAAAGCAGAATATCTGCATGGAAATATCATATGTACTTCGGTACATCAAAATAAATATGATATGCGTAATAAATCACTTTGTGATTTAAAGACGGCGCCCATACCGTCGGACCCCGGCCAACCAGTCACTCATCTGAGTGCACCTCTACACATGTATGGACTTCGGTCCTGCGTGCATAGACATCTATGACGTAGTGCAGAGGGCGGCCACTAGAGGGAACCCAAGAGATGGAGCTTAATCTGAGACGATTCTCAACGGTGTCGGGATTGTATCCGGCGTGGCTTAGTGGTTAAAGCATCAGCACGGAGAGCTGAAAACCCGGGTTCAAATCCCGGCGCCGGAGAGAATTTTTCTCCGTTCCATCTCTCTCTCATCATCTGAGAAAGCAGAATATCTGCATGGAAATATCATATGTACTTCGGTACATCAAAATAAATACTCTAATAATTAGTGTATCAATCTTTGCGTCTGTAACAGTTGTGCAGCATGATTATTCGTTTTATTATATTTTCTGTGACGTTATCTCTGTACTAATATTGTTATTAATTTACTGCTAGGATAATAATATTTTGTAAAACGTTTCTACATTGCCGCAGAATATAGGCGGAACACTATGTATGGACCTATCATATTATATTTGTGGTAAATCAAATATTGAATAATTAGGCTATTAATTAGGAATAATAACTGTATATCGAAATTTTTCATACTATTTTATTTATAACTTCATGTTCCTGTTTTGGTACGTTCCATTGACTGTTCCATTAAACGTTTGTCATAAACGCAGAAAATAAAGCCTTATTTTTACCGTGTGAGCAAAACATATGTGTATCTTATCTGTCGCCTTCCATACAAGATAAGACATGTCGGTGAGATGACCTTGTACTGTGCTTCTATTTATTACGAGCGTATCACGACCAATCTTATCTCGCTTGAGCGTGCGACATTCGACCGAGTTCAAGCGAGCGATTTAACTCCAATGCAGCACTCTGACTACTACCATTATAATCAGTACTAACATAATTACTTCTATCGCTAATAATAGTATCACCACTTCTAGTACTGCTATGTTTACTAGCTAGTGCTTGGCGTCGTTCACAACTCCGTACGGCTTATCTGGCAGATGACAACTCTGTGAACTGCACTCGCAGGCGGTAGTGTTATAGCCCTGTCACGCGTCCAGGATACATAAATAAGAGCCTGGGAGAAACAAAATATAGCGCTAGCAGTCGTCGTGCATGGAACTCACGACCGCATGCATGTCGAGCCTTTCCAAGTGCCGGGTTGCGCTGGCATAAAGACGGCCGCAGTGCGAAGCTATCACAGGCAAGTCGAGGAAGGATGCTCTACCGCCTGCCTCAATGGCGTGCACACCAACTCATCAGAATTGGCCTTGGAGAACTCATACTTGTAAGCGCTGGTAACCAAAACCAGTAGCTTGCTGCACGACATCGAAGGATGAAGCCAGGACCTCTGCATAGAAAGCTGGCAGAGATATCACTTGAGTATGGGAGGGATCAAAGAATTTATAACCACGCGGTGGCAGCAGCAGCAGCAAAATGAAACAAACGCAGGGTAGAGTTAATGATATTTAATATCACCGGACGTTGTTTACATTACTTAATGCATTACATATCAAACCATTAAAACAGACGTTTTTATTGGCCTGCGGTTGTGGAAAATGCAATAAAGTCGCAAAAGAATGTGGCAACAGCAGGGACTTGTCTTAAGGCAAATTGGCATTGAACACACAAAGTTAGGCAACTATCTAGTCTCGAGACAAACATGACAGTTATTGCCCTGTCCGCAATAGCAGCACTGGACAAAGACGCGACCTGCATGTAGGCTACCATCTTCACCAACGTCCGTCAGCTTCTTGGATTCCTTATCGTCAATATAATCAGTAATATTTATTCTTACAATCGTTGTCATCTTAATAGTCATCAGCATGTATGTGTGTATGTATGTATGTATGTATGTATGTATGTATGTATGTATGTATGTATGTATGTATGTATGTATGTATGTATGTATGTATTCACACTGCAATGGGTATATACCCGGTGGCAGTGGTAACTAATTACACTCAATAATGACAATAATAAACATAATTAATAAAAAATACAAATAATAATGATACTAATAATTAATACTAATAATAATTTATAATAATAATAATAATAATAATAATAATAATAATAATAATAATAATAATAACAGAGAATACTCTAAATTAAATGAAGCACGATCACTTAAAATAACATTTAAAGTAAATTTAATTTGTATCTTAAACCTAAGTTCGAACTAAAACCCACGAGTATGATATGTTCATACCTGCACAAGTACCTTTCAACAGTACACTCATTTCGTTGTCAACTCACTCACTGCACTGGAACTACGACACATTTCACTGATTCTATCCTGATTTCACTAACACTTCAAAAACATTTCACTGTTCCAATACTTTGAACTGCCACTATAAACTATAAAGCTTCACTGACAGGAACACGTTTCACTTACACAGCACACTTCACTGACACAACACACTTCACTAACACAACACACTTCACTGATACAACATAATTCTTCACTGATACAACACTTCAATAACAACATATCAATTACACCCTTTAAATACTGTGCATAATTACTGTCTATTAGTAAGGTCCTTAAGCCTATTTTTAAATACATTTTTGGTTGTTGGTAAAGCCTTTAGTAAGTCTGCAGGTAAAGCATTCCAGTCCCTGATAGTACGATTGAGAAGATAAAACTTTTCAGTATCCGTCCTCTGCCTTCTTTCCCTCAATTTATATGAGTGGTCGTTCCTTGAAGAGTAATTTGGCGGCTGCAACCTATTTTTTATTTCTCTCCAGGCAGGCTCACGTCTGTATAACATAATCACTGTTAGCATAGCAATTGTGACCATGATCACTGTTACCATAAACCACATAATATCATACCAGTAACTAATTAACTTCGAGCATTGGCTTCTTGTTTTGGGTCCTTAAGGTAGACGCTCACTTACCGGAAAAAATTCATTCGGTGCGTTCGGATTCTTATTACAGTATCGCTCACTTGTCCTCATTTTCAAAATGATCGTGAAATAGATGGTTGTTATTTACAGCTAGAACGCATTATTTCAATGTAGGGACTCAACCTGGAAATGAAATAAATAGGTCTGTAACTTAAATAAACTAAAAACAACATAGGTGGGCGATTCATTATTATCCCAATCTCATCCCATAATGTTCTTTTTGTATATTACCAGGCTTCGAGACTTCGGACCCGATAGAGCAGTTCAGTGGGAAATCCGCATAACTGCGTCCTGAGTATAGTGGTAAAGCGTACAGTGGGTGGGGGTACTGTAGAATGAATGCCAACAAATACCTACGCAAAGGAAAACGCTCTGGATTTGAAGGTTCTGACGAATAATTGGGTTTTCATACAAACTGTGTCTGAAATTATTACACGGTTAGAAAAGTCAGAGCAAGAGATGCCGGAAGCCCTCAAATTAATTTAGAAAATGACGCAGAGAATTAATGAGACACCAAGTACACCGGTTACTGAACGTGTAAAACAGAAGTGGAAATCAATTTTATGTAAAAATAACGGATATGGAACATTGTGTAATATAAACAGTAAATTAGTGGACAAGAGTCACCCGAGAATAAAGGACTGTCTCTTAGAGACTGCAATGATGTTAGGTTTTTTCGTTTTGCTCCTATCACGTCATGCGACGTAGAGCGCAGCTTTCTACAGTACAAACTTTGGCAGATAACCGAAAAAGATTTACGTTTGAGACATTGAGAATGTATCTTGTAGTACATTGCAATTCGGTACTGTAACTGCACTTCCTAAAGACGACCAAAGGATAAATGAAAAATTAAAATTGCTACATGTTTATTTCCACCATTAACACTGTGTATAATTAAACACAAATGCTTATAAAAGACAGGAGAATAAATGTTTTTTATATTGTTTTGACCTTATCATTGTGCAATGTATATTTACTTCCAGAATGTACATATATGTGTTTCCCCATACTACCGTACTCTACTCTAAATAGCAACGTTGTTACCTCAACACATCTCTATCTACCTGCAGCGAGTCAACAACCTATAGTGCATGCACAGTAAACTTATTGTATCGGGTCCAAAGTCTCGAAGCCTGTATTACTTTCATATTATTTTAATTTGATAAATTGTAAAGCAATTCATATTGTTGGATTAACAGAATAAGCCTCGCCTCGCCTCGTTCATTTCTTCATTAAAATTGTATCGCGATTGCAGGTCTTGCAATCGATATAATTGTCATGACATTTTGTATTTTCATTACTACAGAAATCCGTTTAGAATTCCCTGGCCAGAATTCTATACGGAATCCGTAATGCGGACAGAGGAGATACGGCCATGCTCCATTTAAATCCCTTCCGGTAAGTGAGGACCTGTCTTCATAGTGCTTTGTGTCGAATGTGGCCTTTTTATGACGCAGAAGTATGGATATTACGACGAAGCGAAGAAAAATGACTAGTAGCATTTGAAATTTGGATATGGAGAAGACTGGAACGTGTGATATTGATAGACAGAATGAGAAATGAAGCTGTGCTAGAAAGAGTGGGAGAAGAAAGAATAATGCTGAAACTGATCAGGGAGAGGAAAAGAAATTACCTGCGTGACTGGGTAAGAAGAAACTGTCTACTGAAAGATGCACTGAAAGGAATCGTGAACGGGAGAAAAGTTCAGAAGATACCAAATGGATCGTATGCGGAGACTAAGAGGAAGCCGGAAGAGAGGGAAGATTGGGGAATGCTGGGTTTGCAGTCGAAGACCTGCACTTGTTACTGCAAACATTAACCACGTGCCAGTGGTCGCAAGATATTCGACTCACAGTCTAAGTCCACGTAGAAATGGGAAACAGATTCTGATTATACAGTTAAAACTTTAATATGTAATGTATGTATGTATTTATTTACACTGCAAGAGGGCAAGCACCCGGTGGCAGTGGTATACACAATATAAACAATACACAATAAAATTTACAGTACACAATACAATTTTACAATACATATACAATTTAACACAATAATAATAAAACATATATAAAATACCTAATTTTACAATACAACCTACATAATTATGTATAGGCCCTACATAAGTTTCAATAGTCTTTCACTTTACTCTCATCTCACTCCCTGTAGTGGCACTATGTCGCATTTCACTGACACTATAGGGCACATTTCATTGACGCTATAAATTATCACTGATCGGAACTGTTCACTGCACTGTAAAACCATAACTTCACTGACTCACCTCGCTTCACTGATACAACAGTTCAAATAAGTCAAATAATTACACCCTTATGCATACTTATAAACAGAACTACATTTAAGCTAAACATTTCTAGTCTAAGGCTCTCTTACACGCTATTTTTAAATAATTTACAATTCAAACCAAGGAAGTAAACTCGTCAGTCTAGATAAATACATGTCACCTTAAAAAATTAAATGTTAAATGTCACCTTAATTTTAATTTGCGCTTTATACACAACTTTTTAAGTTATTCTTGAATCTCCTTAAGGAAGGACAGCCCTCAAAGACCGCTGCAGGTAGGTCATTCCAATCATTTATAGCTCTATTTAAAAATGAGAATTTACCTACATCCGTTTTCAGTTTCTGTTCATAGTATGGAAAAGATCAATATTTAGGCTATTATAAGTTATTACAGCATATACGTATTTATTGCAAAGTGGGGTACATGGCACGTGGGACGATACAGGCATGTCTAACTTACCTATTACGATGGTCTTGCGTAGTAAAATTGTGTATAATACAGGGACATCATTTTATTTTTACTTCAATTTTTATTGTACCTGAGTTTTTTAATGTACTTCACTCCTACTCCTTCTACTAATAGAAGTTCAACCGTCCTCCACACAGATCCAAGACCGCATATACAGTTATAGTAGCCTTACGGTTATAGTAAACAGTACGTTCCAAAAATATGTTCGCGTTTTCCAGTGACGAAAGAGCTTTCAATATTGCATCATTTTCCATTTGCCTACGTCGCATCCCCGTTTCCCCCACCTCCTGCTATTCGCCTTTCTGTAAATGCTACTGGCTGGGCTGTCTTAGCTCTTTTCTGAAAACATTAATTTCTGTTAGGAATTGGACGTCTACGTAAGTTAATATTATACCCATATAATTGTTTAAAATAACTTAAATAAAAGGACCTCGTTAAGTAATTAACTGTCACGTGATTTCCTTCCTTTCTACGACGCTGTGACGTAACCACTTGGACGGACAGTAGATAGCATGTCTGAGTAATTTTATCTTTTCGGATCGGGCAGAATTGAAGATTGAATTTACAGTACGTAAGGTACTCTTTTATAGAGTAGGTACAGAATTATTTCAACATGAGTTACTGAGACGAAGTACGAACCTGGTAATTGGAATTACGTACAATAGTCTATAGTGCGATAATATGCACATTAGAATTGAAGCCTGTATCGAAATGAACGGCCACATTTTCAAAAATGTGTTTAAATATCCATATTATGATTATTTTTCAATTTAACTTCATTCTCTATAGTGTACGCTAATGTGCTGTAGACAGTATAATATACACTGCATAATGAATACGTGCACATGGACAGCTCAGTTCGTGAGTAAAAACACTCATTGTTAATACTGTACTGTATTTTTATTAAACAAAATCCTAATGAAAATTATCAAACTCAAAATCGCGATATTTCCTAGTTTACGTAAACGGATGAACTAATTTTCTTCCCTCCTATACCTAGTAAAGAGATATGTTTGTATTTTACGCCAGCATCATCGACCTCCATTCGTGGAAGGGGGTAGCAAGCGGTATTTCCGGTTCTTAATCGTTGATCCAAAGGTATAGCCAGGTTAATATTAGATATTTTAGTAAAAATAAAATGATGTCCCTGTATAAGGAAAATTATTTTTCTGTTTAAAACGGCAGACATTTTTTAAAACATTCAAGGCCACACATAGGCCATTACTAAGAGCTATGATTCTTATAAAAGCGTTTGTTTCAGGATTGAAAGAGTGCATTGAATGTTTGTAATAAAGTGTTCAGCCTACCACACACGCCGAGAACCGAACCCAGTCCAAGTGACAACTCTTCTCGCTGAATCAGGTCTGTCCGCTGAAATGCTGCTGTGCTCGCTAAGTTGTAATTTTTCCGCTCTCCCTCTCCAAAGTTAGTTAAAAGGAATATTTTATGTGTTTCAATTAGGCCCGCGCAGTGGCTGAGTCCGCCAGGACTCGTAAAATTCATAAGTTATTAATATTTGTTCCATAAAAAAGAAATATTCAGCGCAGCGCCAACTTTTTTATTTTATTTTATTTCCTCTTGTGTGCGTGGGAATGAGTAAGGGAGTGTTTTTATGGCCCTTTACCCAAACGATGTGGCCGATTAAAAAACACATTATCACGGATGAATTCGCAGCCGATCCATTCGTTACGTAACGCTTCTGGGCCGTTGCCATGGGACCCACTGAAAGAGGCTTCGATTTTTTCGAAAATTAATTCACCGACTTGCTTCCGCTCTGTCCCGCATGCTTTATATTGCAAATTCAATCATAATTCAGTTGAATTTGTACAAATGGGACCAATATATTTCGTTACAATCCTTCTAACTAACTTTTAGAAGAAATTATAGCCCTACCTTAGTTCCACATAAAATAATTATGTAAACTCTGAGCAAAAATTCACATCAGTTTTTAAACGCGTTGTTAATCACCCTGCCCTTTGCTACCTTCCCTGTGGAAAACAAAAGCAACTCAACCCCTAGACAGAATTAAGCGAGCTGATTTGCCTTTCTTCGTTACTCCTTTAAAACAACAGAGTCTTTGAGTTCAATCTCAATGTTGATATTGCTATTTTTATTTACCATGATATGGCACTAATGGGCAGTGGTTGAATTAAAATTACAAAAGAAACCAAAGTGTCATCTACGGTACTCCAAATTAGGTTAAGTATTTTTCTGCGATTGAAGATACGAATATTTAAGTCTGAACACTGGACTGAAACCAAAGGCAAATGTATTGAACACGAGCTAGAGCAGGCTACTGTGTCAGGGAATTTGTGTATCTTTATTAAGCTACTTGCTTGACTGCTTTCCGAAGATGGACCCTTGCACACCCTGTATGTGTGACATTCATCAATACGATGCGACAAGTGGCATTTTATTACTATTGTGTCAAACGAAGACAGTAAATAAACCGCCTTTTTGTGTCCTATAGACCAAACATGGGCACAATTTTCGGTTACGTGAGGCACTCGATTTGAAATAGTTTGTTTACTAGGAGAGGAGACTGCAGAGTAGGATGGGAAATATAAACTGCTGTGACCTGCGTCACCTTATCGTAATCGCTAAGGCGGTCAGTGGCGAATTATTAGGAAAGCGCTTGGTTAACGTGAGAGACTCGAAAACTTTTATTGAATTTGGCAAATTAATTCGGCAGCTTTAATCATAAACCTCTTTATTATTTCTCCATCATTGAATTGATTTAAATCACAGGCGAGAAATTGCGTAACTAGCCAATAATATTCCATCACGTTGTCTACGTTTATTTTCTTCAATATACCGGCGTTTCTCAAGATTACTTAATAGATTTGCACGTTCTCGACCTAAAATAATTTCAGAAAATCATATTTCGTTTTCTACGCACATTTAATATATATATTTTTTATAAATTTCTTTTCGAAATAATACGTACAGACAACATTTAATTCCTCATAGGCTACCTTTTAATGCAGCGTGTTTAAGGTATAATGTCGTATTTAGTATACTATGCAAATGTTAAGATCATAAATTTTCTTCGGAACAGTACGAAAAATAACATTTAATTTGTCTTGCCTTCTAATTCAACATGTTATTTATGACATAAGGAGTAATGTCGTTGTATATTAAATTTATTAATGCCTATTTATTAATGCCTAATAAGATTTTCGAGCATAACATACATCGTATATTCTCCCCTTTTAAACAGCAAAAAAACTCTTCCTCCCATTTCTCATGAAATAATCGTTTTCTAACGCGTACACACTGCTTTCATAATGTCATTATGCCACCACTGATATTGCTTATGAAACTGATATAGAACCTGCCCACGCCTAGGAGCTACGTGAGGGAGGAACGGGGACTGTGAAGATGATGTCACTCAGAGCAATAAGCTCTGTGAAGGTCAGTGAGGCACAAATTCTCAAGTGAGGCACGATGCCTATCTCTGCTATAGACACTATGAACTTGTGCTTGTGCAGTTCCCTGAGAAATGAACCTGGAGTTGTGCTTGGTTGTCGATGGTTGTCGGCTTTACCACCAGTTTAACTCTTTTTCTACTGGTCAGTGCTTCCAAAACTACGGTAGAATTTAAACATCGCTCCTAAACCATACGTCGACATTGCAGTTTCCTTTCTCACCACTTTCAGTTCTGCAAGTGACAGTGCTCTTTCGGCCAGAAGCATCTCTACTAGCGGTCATTATGGCACTATAAGGCTTTGATCCTTCACTTGTTTGACTACTTTGTGATGTTAACTTACACTGCCTTCTTACGATATGAGAAGTTGATAATGACATTAATGATCTACAATAATTAGCTTTTGTCAGTGCTATTGAAGTTGCAAGATTCTGGTGAAATAATGTCTATTACGTCCTCAGTTTGCGCTCCTTCTACTTGTTCTAGTCCCCTGTCTTCCTCGAGCAGTTCCCATCGACCTGTCTGTGCCGTAGTTTATCTTCACATGTCCTCTTCTGCCTTTCAGCATCGTTTAGATTTTCAGACAGTTTCAAATTGCAAGAAATTGTCTGCATTTCTAAGTGTGAGAATTCAATCGTCGCTCGCGTTATTGACAGACACGGATTTCTTACAATTAATTCTAAAATCAGATCAATTTAAGAAATTTCGGAATATGTATGATAAAAACTTTCTTGTGTTAAATTTTAACGTACCTTATTAACATGTTTCGACCTATTTTCGGTCATCTTCGGAACTGGTCGTTGTTGGTCTTGGCGCCTCTTGTTTCCTGTGTGGGTGCGTTCGTAGTGTATAGTCAAAGAGTGTATGTGTTTTGAAATTGAGTTGTGTGTTGAGAATATCGTTGGGGTGTGTTTTCGTGTGTCTGTATATTTCATATTGTTCTTGTGTGTTGAGTTTCTGGCTTTTTGGTTGGATGTGCAGTATTTCCATGTCTGTGTTGATGTCTCTGTAGGTGTGGTTGGCATTTGTGATGTGTTCTGCATATGTGGAGGTGTTTTGTAATTTTGTTATGGCTGTGATGTGTTCTTTGTAACGTGTTTGAAATGATCTGCCTGTCTGTCCTATATAGAAGTTGTTGCAGGTGTTACATTTGAGTTTGTATACGCCTGTGTGGTTGTATTTGTTTGTTTGTGTGTTGAGATGTTTTTGTAGAGTGTTATTTATTCTGTATGCGATGTTATAGTTTAATTTCTTGAATGAGGTTGCAATTTTATGTGTGTTTTTGTGATGTATTTCTTGTGTTCTTGTGTTTGTGTTGTATTCTTATGTTTTTTGTGATTATGTTTTGTCTTACGTATTATGTTGTCTATTATATTAGGGTTGTATCCGTTTTCTTGTGCTATGTATTTGATTGTGTTTAGCTCTTCGTTGTAATCCTGTTGGTTCATTGGTATGTTGAGTAGTCTGTGTACCATTGTTCGGAATGCAGCTTGTTTGTGTTGTGAGGGGTGGTTGGATGTGTTGTGTATATGTGTTGTTGTTGTTGTTGGATTTTCTGTATACTTTGAAGGTGTATTTGTTGTCTACTTATGTTATTGTGATGTCTAGAAAATTTATGGATTTGTTGTTATCAATTTCTAATGTGTAGTGTAGCTTTGGGTGTATTTTGTTTATGTGTTGATGTAGGTTTTGTATCTGTCTTTTGTTTCCTTTGTATAGTATTAGTATGTCATCTACGTATCTGTGCCAATATATCGTCGCCTGAATGCAAGAACCAGGAACCTCGAAATTTGCGTTTTTTAGTTACCTCTTTTATAGCAT
Source organism: Periplaneta americana (assembly GCF_040183065.1). NCBI lineage: Eukaryota > Metazoa > Arthropoda > Insecta > Blattodea > Blattidae > Periplaneta > Periplaneta americana. The sequence continues at coordinate 168,573,646 of NC_091129.1, read as the reverse complement.
AGCAAAAATCGCACAAAATGTAATCCAGGATCTAGGTAACTGATCAAACGATACCAGCGACATCTATTTTCCAATATAACAAATAGGTAAAAGAAAACGAGACATATTCCTTAGTGCAATAAATAAGTAAATAGGCAATGTCACAAAATATGAAAAATCAAGTTACCTAGTTCTTGCATTCAGGCGACGATATGATGTTGTGAAATTTGTTGTAAACTCTGCCCTCTAGCTTCAAATGATAGGACTGACGTCTGAATAATTTTTTCCCTGTAGAATACATGGAACTCCTGCACCAGAATTTGACTCACGTAACAATGCAAGTGGAGATTCTAACATTTACATGAAACTAAGCGAATAGGCCTAATTATACTTAACCTACTCACAGGCACTTTCAGATGCATTGAGGATTAGCTACGTAACAGTGAACTGACATGTGAACTTTAATTAAACATTAAAATTTGATCAAGTTGTTTATTTTCTTGAGTTACGAAGTTCAGTCAGCAGACGATATATTTGATGTTATAGCGCAAAATTTTGATGGGCATGACAAAATTCAGTAAAATCTACATCATTGCAATGATAAGCTATTTACACGTTGCAGATTTACATGGATTGACCCAGCAACGTATGCAAATTAACGCATTGTGAAGCAGTAGCTGTACGTGTGATGGTTCCCTGAGGGTCTTGTGGTCGAAGGCGGAATGTTTAACAATGCAAATCCTTCCTTCAGAAGGGAAGGAAATATACAGCGTGTAGATCTGTAAGAACTCTGTTCGTGAACAAGAGGACTGCAGGAAAAGTTTACCAACCATTTGTCGGCTCTGTAAAATTCAATTCTAGAGGAAATGAATTAGTCAGACCTGCGGCAGTGATCCATCCGCCCAGGGTTCGATAGCTGTCATGACAAAAATTAATGTGACGTGTCTGTGGAACCTTCCAATAAAATGACAGAAAATAGAAGCAAATGAAGGAAAGACCGTAACGTGTGACAATAATGCCAAAACTTGTAAAATTATTGACGCACATATCACAGTAATGAAAATATGATACATTTAGTATCGATGCATGCAAGTTATAATGTGTCCTTCACATATCAGTATCCAGGTCACCTTAACTATCACTTACATTAACATCTGACTATAGATAAGTATATAATAAATGTTCAATCTTAAGACATATCAACTTGCAAATGTTTATTTGCTATTTAATAAAATATATGAACGTTTTCGCCGTTTGGGGCATCTTCAGATATAACAAAAAACATATCATCTGGACCTATAATAATAAATTATGCAAATAACAAAGAATAAAGAACAATGTATGTATGCAATACATGAGATTCATGAGCTTTATGTAAAATGTGACATAATGTAGGATAATTATTGATATAATCTTTGGATTTGAAATTGAATTGGACGGATATTTTATACATATAGCTCATGTTACAAATAAAATATACAATTATGATTAAAATTGGTCAATAATGTTAAAATTTATAATGATGATTGATAAAATAGATTTTAAGAATAGTCATTAGTTGAGGATTGTCGTAGAGTATACGATAATTTGCGTAGATGATGTTCGTGTGTTATGTATGTATTTTATTGAAAAACGTTCGCTAATGAACTAAATGTTATTTTATGTCGGAGATCACTGTTTCAATTTATCATCTGAGTTGATGACATCTTATTGATTATAAATGACTGTTACGTGTAACATAAAATAACATTAGTTCATTAGCGAACGTTTTTCAGTAAGTAGTCTTATAATAATAATAATTATCTGTCTCTCTATATAATAACTTGTAGGCCTATATATTTTTGCACTTATCATTTCTCCATCTCAATTTTCAGATGAAACACATACATAACACACGAACATCAGCTACGCAAATTGTCGTATATCCTACGACAATCCTCAACTAATGATTACTCTTAAAATATCTATTTTATCAATCATCATTATAAATTTTAAAATTTTAACATTATTGACAAATTTTAATCATAATTGTATATTTTATTTGTAACATGAGCTATATGTATAAAATATCCGTCCAATTCAATTTCAGAATCCAAAGATTATAACAATAATTATCCTGTATTATGTCATATTTTACATAAAGCTCATGAATCTCATGTATTGCATACATACCATTGTTCTTTATTCTTTGTTATTTGCATAATTTATTATTATAGGTCCAGATGATATGTTTTTTGTTATATCTGAAGATGCCCCAAACGGCGAAAACGTTCATATATTTTATTAAATAGCAAATAAACATTTGCAAGTTGATATGTCTTAAGATTGAAAATTTATTATATACTTATTTAATAATTCACCAGGCATATTGAAATATAAATATGAATTGTAAATTATCTGACTATAGGCCTACTTCATAGATACTGATACAGGATTTACTATCACAGGCCTAGACAATTTTCCTGTCCTTTTCTTTGTATCTGATCACAAGTTCAAACTTCACTTTAGCACACTACAACGCATTTTAACACATTTTTGCACACTTTGACATCCGAGAACAAACCTTACTAACTGCGCCTCAAAATAATTTATTACATTCTTTCCTTAGTATCTGCGTTAATGTAATTCGTACAGGGAGATCATTTTATTTTTACTAACATTTTTAATATTAACTTGGCTATACCTCTGGATCAACGCCGTTTGCTACCCCCTTCCACGACTGGAGTTCGATGATACTGGCGTAATATACAAACAAATCACTTTACTAGGTATAGGAGGGAAGAAAAATAGTTCATCCATTTACGTAAACTAGGAAATATCGCGCTTTTGAGTTTGATCACTTTCATTAGGTTTTTGTTTAATCAAAATACAGTACAGTATTAACAATGAGTGTTTTTACTCACGAACTGAGCTGTCCATGTGGATGTATTCATTATGCAGTGTATATTATACTGTCTACAGCACTTTAACGTATAATATAGAGAATGAAGTTAAATTGAAAAATAATCATAATATGGATATTTAAACACATTTTTGAAAGTGGTGGCCGTTCATTTCGATACAGGCTTCAGTTCTAATGTGGATATTATCGCACTATAGACTATTGTACGTAATTCCAATTACCAGGTTCGTACTTCGTATCAGTAACTCATGTTGAAATAATTCTGTACCTACTCTATAAAAGAGTACCTTACGTACTGTAAATTCAATCTTCACTTCTGCCCGATCCGAAAAGATAAAATGACTCAGACATACTATCTACTGTCCGTCCAAGTGGTTACGTCGCAGCGTCGCAGAAAGGGAGGAAATCACGCGACAGTTAATTACAAACGAGGTCCTTTTAAGTTATTTTAAACAGTTGTATAATATTATGTAGACGTCCAATTCCTAACAGAAATTAATGTTCTCAGAAAAGAGCTAAGTCAACCCAGCCACTACCTGGCGAATAAAAGCTGGTGGGGGAACCGGGATACGACGTAGGCAAATGGACGACAGTACCTGTGCGAAAATGACTCAATATCGAAAGCTCTCGTCATTGGAAAACGCGAACATATTTTTGGAACGTACTGTTTACTATGACCGTAAGTCTACTATGACTGTATATGCGGTCTTGGATCTGTGTGGACGGTTGAACTTCATTAGTAGAAGGGGTGGGAGTGAAATACATTCAGAAACTCAGGTACAATAAAAATTGAAGTAAAAATAAAATGATGGCCCTGTATTATATTAGGTTGATGCATAAGTGCGTAGAGTTTTTGTTCGTCATCACAGCTGCACGTTGTTAGGAGATTATCACTTGTCGTTTGTTATTTGGTGCTTGTAAATACGCTTTGAATTTTGCGGATGTGAAGAAAGTTTGTACCGTTTGTGGGCCGAAGAAGATGGAATATCAAGTGGAAAGAAAACGAACACTTCCGATATATTCTTTTGAATTTAATAGAGGAGGAAAGGCAGTAGACACGGCTCGAGGCATTTGTGCTGTGTACGGGGATAAAACACTACAAGAAAATAGTTCTGCCGTTTCAACACACAAGACCCCGTACAAAAGTTAGTATCCATTCACAGAAGATAAAGATATATGCGTCTGGTAGGATAAAGAAGGCCCAGTTTACTACAAATTGCTTCTCAGGAGTGTAAACTTAGTTGCTGACGTTTATTGCTAAAAACTCAGACGCCTTGCTGCCACAGTTGAAGAAAAACTACCGGGAAGACTGCATCAAGTGCTGCTGCAACATGATAATGCACTACGCTAGCATGACGAAAGCAGCTATTCAGAAGCTTGATTGAGAGGTGATTCTCCCGATCTTGAGTTCTCATATCCATATTTTCCGTTCTCTATTCAATAATACTCAAGGGAACTTCTTTGATAACGAAGATACTTTACAAACTTGGCTTGACGACTTCTTTAACACTAGTCCATATCTGTGGAGTACCGGTCAGCGCGTCTGGCTGCGAAACCAAGTGGCCCGGGTTCGAATCCCGGTCGGGGCAAGCTACCTGGTTGAGGTTTTTTCCGGGGTTTTCCCTCAACCCAATACGAGCAAATGCTGGGTAACTTTCGGTGCTGGACCCCGGACTCATTTCACCGGCATTATCACCTTCATATCATTCAGACGCTAAATAACCTAGATGTTGATACAGCGTCGTAAAATAACCCAATCCTTCTTCTTCTTCTTCTTTAACACTAAACCGACAAATTTCTTCAGACGTGGAATCGAAAAACTACCCCAGAGTTGGCAGAAAGTCATGGATAATGTAGGAGAGTATATTGCTGATTGATTTGTCTTTTATTCATTATTAAATAAAAACTTTTGTCACAACAAAAAATTGCTACGAAATTTTGCATCAAGCTATTCATAATATAACTTCACTTCGTTACAATCCCTTGCTTGCTGGGCTAACAGCTATACAAAGAAATCTGAAATGCATATATGGCAGTGGCGGCTCCTACATATTTCTTAAGAGGAGGAAAGAAGTGAACAGCGCAAAATGACACCTTCATAGAAACATGCTACAAATTAGCCTATATGCATACATGTAAGACCAGTTAGTGTTAGGGTGGTCTTCCCTTTTGTATAGCAATAATCTGTTTTTGTAAACTGAGTTTCCTAAATTGTCCAAAATATAATATGTTTTCACTTCCATTCATTGTTGAATAATTGCATAAATTAACAATTACAAGAAAATTCACAACCTGCAGCATTTCTCGCGCACACTACAGCATCACACGTGTTGGAAGAGACCAGCTACTAACACGTAACCTAAACCGTTTTACGGAAATGGGAATGAGAAATAATCTGTTAGGAAAGGGAGAACACTGCACTCACCCACGTGGTCTGTGTTGTCACATGTACATTTTACAAGTTCAGTATCACATGCTTTTGAAGAATGTCAGTTCTTGTAAAGTCATACTACCATTATTGTTCAAAGCTGCCGATGGCCAATTAATTTTTTATGTTAAAAATAATGTATAATTTCGAGGGAAAAATTGTTCCGGAGCCGGGTATCGAACCCGGGACCTTTGGTTTGACGTACCAACGCTCTACCACTGAGCTACTCGGGAACTCTAACCGACACCGATCCAATTTTTCCCTCTATATCCACAGACCTCAAAGTGGGCTGACAACCGTCAAGCAACCAACTTCGAGTGCACACTAACTCCGTGTGACTTAAATTGTGGTTTTCTGTTAACGAACAGTGACGTGTATTATGCAAATCAAGATTTTCAGGTATAACTCCCTGTAAAGTTGATTTGAATAATTTCGAGGGAAAAATTGTTCCGGAGCCGGGTATCGAACCCGGGACCTTTGAAAAATAATGTAGTTTGCAGCACTTTCAATTTCAAATATATTTGTACAAAACTGACAACTTGGCTGTTGTCCTGTCTAGTAGACAATGAATGGAAGTGAATTTCAGAGGCCGAAAATATCTGCGATACTAACTTAAAACTACTTCCTCTTTGTTTCATATAAATCAAACTTCAACTTTCAGATATCCTCGAAAATTTCAAACGATGAATAGTAGCCTATATAAAGTGCAATGAATAATATATTTTGATTTATAATAAAAAAAAAGTTTATATGGTGTCTTTCATAGCTTTGTGTTAAAACTGTTTTTATTGTGCCTCCTCCTAGATGTGTTATAGTCTGGTTGAATGCAGCATCGTTAGATGGCAGCGGTAGCGAGCTTGCTGCACGACCAGTCGGTTTCTATTTCCCGCCCATGCGCCGATTCAGAGGAGGATCTCCTCCCTCTCCGTTCATTTACTTGCTTTAAAACTCTGCTTCTTTCTCTGGCCGCTAGTGCGCTGTTGTCTGTGTGTGTTAACTGCAGTAAAGGAGGAGGTTTTCTCATAGCTGTGAACTTAAAAGTTATCGAATCTTCCTCGAATTTCAAGGCATATATTTTATTTGGTATTTACTTTGAAAAGAAGAAAAATGTGAGGAGGACGTTCCTCCCTTCCCTCCCCCGAGGAACCGCCACTGGTAGACTATATGGATCTGCAGATAGAAGCGCAACTCATGCCAGTTATGGATGAGTTAACTTTATCTCGTTGCACCATTTCTGAGGTGTAATAAGGCCCACCAGAGTACAGAGAACATCAGTGTGCATCTCTGGGAGATGACTCCCGTTACTTTCTATTCTACAATTGTGAGTAAATTAAGAATAAAACATTGCGTTTTCCACGGGATTAGCGGTTGAATTTCTCGGAGTAATTCATTCCGCCATTAAATCATGACGTCACCACGTAATTGAATGCAAAGGCATAATAAGAGAATGAAGGTGGGACGTTAATGCAGAAGGGGTGAGCCACAATTGCGATGATATCTGACTAGCGGTTTACAAGGCCAGATGATAGCATCTCGCAGGGAGGCATTTATAACTGATTTATGATATCAGACGTCACTTGAGACATTGGGGCTGTACACCTGTTGGTTGTCTGTCTGAATGATGAACACTTCACACTACAACGAGAAGTTAATCAGTGCCTCAAAATATGATGAAACATGGCTATGTAATTTGTTCTCTGGACAGACGGACAGAATAACTGATAAGGGCGAATAACCGTCTTTCATTTACTGTTCCCTTAAACACGTAATTTACTTCCGTTCAATGTGCTATAAAACTAATAGAAACTTGTAAATTAGGACCAGGACATATGGGTCATTCATCCCACTACCTACTTTAAAGAACACTTTGACTGATCACTAGGGCTCGGAAATTGATGAAATATCATCTTTTTTTCTGAGTCATCATCAAAAATAATGCAGGATGAAATATAAACCCGTTTCATGTCAACACGAACCAATATAGCTTACCTTTATTTTGCATTTTTTGGTACTTTATGCTTTTGAACGAACTTTTTTTTTTTGCGGTGTAGTCGTAGTCTATATTTGATAACCTTCTGCAGATTGATTACACAATACGATTGCGTCAAACAGGAATTTTTCTTATGGTTGCATTAGCTTTGACTCCTGACCAAGTGTGTTTCCTGCTTTCTCCAATTCAACTCAACAGAACAAATATTGCAGCCATAGTTCCCTCAGTCAGCATACTGTATTTCACAAGTAAACACTTAAAAATGCTTAAAGCAAAGCAACCGGCAATTCCTCAAACCCGAGACCATACTGCTTTTTACTGCAATATTGAATGAGAGGATATGTCTGGGAATTTCTGTTCCTCTTAATGTATTGAAATGTGCATTGAAGGGATTCCTAGAAATTCAATAATAATAATAATAATAATAATAATAATAATAATAATAATAATAATAATAATAATAATAATAATAATAATAATACTTACTTACTTACTTACTTACTTACTGGCTTTTAAGGAACCCGGAGGTTCATTGCCGCCCTCACATAAGCCCGCCATTGGTCCCTATCCTTAGCAACATTAATCCATTCTCTATCATCATATCCCACCTCCCTCAAATCCATTTTAATATTATCTTCCCATCTACGTCTCGGCCTCCCCAAAGATCTTTTTCCCTCCAGTCTCCCAACTAACACTCTATATACATTTCTGGATTCGCCGATACGTGCTACATGCCCTGTCCATCTCAAACGTGTGGATTTAATGTTCCTAATTATGTCAGGTGAATTTCTGTGTTGTGTAACTTTCTCCATTCTCCTGTAACTTCATCCCTCTTAGCCCCAAATATTTTCCTAAGCAGTTTATTCTCAAACACCCTTAACCTATATTCCTCTCTCAGAGTGAGAGTCCAAGTTTCACAACCATACAGAACAACCGGTAATATAACTGTTTTATAAATTCTAACTTTCAGATTTTTGGACAGCAGATGGATGATAAAAGCTTCTCAACCGAATAATAACAGGCATTTCCCATATCTATTTTCTGTGTTTAATTTCCTCCCGAGTATCATTTATATTTGTTACTGTTGCAATAATAATAATAATAATAATAATAATAATAATAATAATAATAATAATAATAATAATAATAATAAGAATAATAAAAATAATAAAAAGTAATATTTTATTACCTTGGTCATATTTTAAATTTTAATGTCATATTTTTAGAAATGTAAGGTCATTTTTTTTGTGATTTTAAGGTCATCAACTTCCGAACCTTACTGATCACAGTTGGAATCTGTTACTCCGACTAGTTCGCCCCCACTTCTCCTCCTCCGTTTAATCCGCTATGCTTTGCTATCTCGATTTAGAAATTAGCTATGACAAAGAAGAGCCCGCAACAAACACCTTCTTATCAGACGTAAAAATTCACACTGAACAGAAGAAACAATGAAGGTGATGCATGTTGCAATAATTCCACTGCATTTTGGTATTGATTTTTAGCTAATACAGTCTTAGATTTATGTAAGAAACTCGGAGTATTTGATTGTTGAGCTTCGAGGTTGAACAGGGTAAGGCACAAAATCTTAACAGGCGGTTGAAATACTCGTGCCACCCAGTGTGTTTGAAATCGAAGTTCATATTTAAGGGGAGAGGATGGTATTTTTTGGTGAAAAATGAGTAAATTTTCAAAAAACAAACATAGTAATATGCGTTACAAGAGCGGTATGTTGATGTTTTCATGTTCGAGGAAAAGATTGAAAAAGCGAAACGTAGTTGAGCTTTTTTAATTTCCGAGATCATGAAAACAAACATACCGCTCGTGTATCGTACATTATTTTGTGCGAAGATCGTTTATTACATACCTGAAAGAGGAATTTCTAATTAGTTGCAATGAAATATCCATCTTGGTTTCTGTTCAATGACGGCAACTTTTAAAAACTAAAATATCTATCTTCAACATTGTTGCTATGAAATGTTTTCTGTGTTTACTATATTCCAGCAGGCCGTGATATACGTCTGTCTTTGTTTTCCCCCAGTCTATAAATGCGAACTTAAAACAAACGGTAAGGTTATGTAATGATTTATTTTTCATTTTAATATTTTAACAATATTATTTATGTAACATATTGCAGTAATAACATCGGCATCTGGAATCTTGTTGATTTTTTCACGGCTTCCTTAATGTTACTTGTATCAGGAATGCAAAAAGTTTCGTGGAGTAGTAGGCTTTACTTAATTTTTGCAAATATTTAAAAACCATAATTAACATTGCAATTTAGGTGAAATTGCAGTGGTAAGTTTCCAATTTATAATTATTACTATGTTAAACGTCTCTAAAAATAATATGTTAAAAGCCTAAAGCAGTAAAATGAATGTCGCGCTTAAGCGGTAAGAAGAGGGAAATTGTTGTGTGTGTTACGTTGGGAATACTGAATGTGGTATTTCACACTTACCGCGTATTGGTTCTGTGCGGAAAACAAGCAAATAAGCACGATCTCGCAAAAATTCTTTAAAATACTCTGTGATATATGTGGAATGCATAGCATAACATTTTATGGGTATTTGTACTCTTATCGGATGTTGAGTCGCCATTTTTAAACTTCCTGCGTTATGGATTTTTAAATCACTCGCCCGCTTTTAATGTTGTTTCCCGTAAATTAAATTAAAATAAAAATTCTTTAAAATACTCTGTGATATGTGTGGAATGCATTGCATAACATTTTGTGGGTATTTGTGCCCTTATTGGATGTTGAGACGTCATTTGTAAGCTTCCTGCGCTATGGATTTTTAAATCACACGCCCGCTTTTATTGGTTTCCAGTAACTTTATTTATTTATTTATTTTTTTTTTGCTACATAGCCAGACAAAAATGGATATAATTTCTGAACTGTTAAAGATACATTCATGAAATTTAGAACACATATTCTTTAGACTATTAGGAAGCTTTTCTCTGTAACAGAATTGTGTTAATTGATTTCATTTAAAAAATACGTCCGTCCGTTTGTTTGAAAGAAAGGAAATCAGAAAATTGTTATTAAATTTTAATTGTTTATTTTACAAAAGTAGGGAATAATATCAAAATTCTGTTACAGGCAGTTTGTAGAACATTCTTTTGGAAATACATTGCAAAAACTGTTTGAATACATCTTTAAAACGGTTTAGATATATCGGTTTTAGTACAATCCTGCATTGGGTATATTATTTTCAAATTTGTACCCCCAATTTTTTTTTTTTTTTGTTAAAATATTTTTATTTGGTTGAGTTGCCACAGCTATGAGCTCTCAACATACAAAAAATTAATATTTTACACCAAATAGGAAAAAGGTTTTAAAAACTACCATCTTCTCCCCTCAAACAAACCACGAAGTCTGGTGGCTGAGTAGTCATGTTCATCTGGCTTGTCACTGGGTCGTGTGTTCGAACGCCGTGAAGACGATAATATTCTGAACTCGCCCTTCTGCATAATGCTTGTTCCATAGCGGGTAAAAGAATCATGCCTTCGAAGGAGAGGACTGCATGGTACTTTTCAAAATACTATTTCAATATCTGGGCAATAGAGTATTGCTAAAACTAGGTCTGTTACAGTTTGTGCCGTTATCTCTCCTAAGTTTCCTTCTTTGCGGAGAGATGTCTCTTTGAACCCTGTGGGTTTGTCGTGATATTTCAGTCTTGGATTAAGGAATCAGATATTATATCGGTTTATATCATTTTTCAAGATTTTAATGCCTTCAAATTGGTTTTGCCAAATTTAAACTATCCTACAGTTATTTGTGGCTGTAGCTTTGTTCCGTTAGCTTCTACAGAAGTCGTTCAACGCAGTTTTATAGAAAATAACTGGTATGAATTTGTATATTAATTTAAACAGCTAATTTTATACACATGAGCATAATTGAAGCCGATGTATCTTAACAAACACATTAGCTCTTGTTTTTATGATAGGCCTACATATACTCGAATTTATGAGAATAAGGTAGACCATACTAGTTTGAACAAAAGAAAAGATGTAAATTTATCGTTTCCGGGCAATCATATTTTAGTACATTATGCAACGAGCCTATAATGGTAGTAATTAAGACGCGAGTATGTTTGTTTATGAAACGAGCGAAAGCGAGTTTCATAATTTTCATACGAGCGTCTTAATTACCATTATAGGCAAGTTTCATACGACTTTTTATGCTCGACCATATTTCTAACTTGAAATTATTCAAAAGTATTCATGTTATGGTTATGTAAGTGAAGAGCGGAACTGACCTTCTAAATTGTGAGATGTGCGCAGACGCGAAAGTATTGGTTTTTTCCGAGGAACGAATGTCATTGACCTTGATATAATCTAGAGAATAACATGAACATTAGTCTTGATATAACCTGGAAATTGATTTAGAATTGAAAAACGAGATGACAAGTTGAATTTATTTGAATATTATTTACAATTAACGCTAATTATTATAGTAACAGAACATAACCTTCTGCGACAGTATTGGATTTCCAGCCTCCGTAACTTTTCGCTAGTTGTCTTTCGATTGCATATCCGAGAATAATCGATACTTGCGGTTTTATAATGGTACAATGGTGATTTCTCATTGGCTGAACAACTGAACTATAATGAATAGGTGTACTTTAATGAGGTGCATTAAAGGGCTACTGTCAGGTGTATAATTATTACATTTCGGCATGGTCGAGCATAAATAAATTTTCATAATAAAATGTAATTAGGCCTTTAATATTCGACTCCATGTGAACAAGTAGACACTGCTACAATTTAAAGAAAAAGGAATCTTTGTGTAGTGATCATATCGTAGCAATCTTGATTGGGACTTGTCCTAATGAGAAAATGTCTATACATTTAATTGGGCTTGCGTGAATGGATTGAAACAAAGATATAAATGTACACGTAATGATGGTACAGATCCAATCCTAATGAGAAATGTCCGCCGCCGTGCGGGTATGGGTTTAAATCTTGGTTGGGGCAAGTTACATGGTTAAGGTTATTTCAGGGGTTTTCTCTGAACCCATTGAAAACAAATACTGGGTAACTTTCGGCGTTGAATCCTGGTCTCATTCCGCTGACATTATCTGTAGTAATGTCACGAGATAAATCTCAGACCTCGAGTGACATTTATTAGGACTATTTCATGAATAAAATAAAAATGTAAATAACGTATCCCTAAAATTCGATCACAAAATGTTAATAATTGTAGCCTATATTAACGAATACTTAACCTATTCAGACATTGTGAAGTTGAAGTACTCGTAGATGAATATCGATTACTGCAATAAAGAAATTCGATGTTATTATTCAGTAATGCCAATTGCGAAAAGCGAAATACAGGTTTAACATTGTTAATTACATGTGCTGCACTTTTCTCTTATTATTATAACATAAATACATTTTCATTATCTGCTGAAATCATAATTTAATTTAACAGTAACAGTGGGGACCGCTATATACCAATGCTTATGTATTCACAGCGAGACATGTTGCTACACAGTGAAGCCATCTTTGTATAGATAGGCCTAATTAAAACACGAATTTTATTACGCCATACGGAAGGCAGTTTGATCAAAGATCTTATTATTACTATGCAAGGTCTTTGGGTTTGATATGCGATGATGTTACATAAATTTGAACATATAACTTTCTATTAATTGTTTCATTTCATTCACAAAATACAAATTTTATAGGCTACAATTATAGGTTAAGTTACTCGTACCTGTGGGAGCAGGACCAATGTCAGCTGTGCCTTATTTCGACCGTTACAATCAGTGCTACACGAAAGCATTTTTTATAGCTCGACAAACGCATTCTCGCTGTAGTGTGTAACGGAACTAAAGCTGCATCTACACAGTTCAATATTCCAATCGCGTATGCGTGCAATCTGGGAAGAATATTGAAAGAATCAAGTTTAAAAGGTACGTTCAATTAAGATGCATGAAGATTTTGTGTCTACATGGTGCGCCGTTTTAAACGTCGTCTTCACTGCGTAAATATATTAATTAATATTAAATATCAATCTTGCATTCATTGCTTTAAAGTTGAAAGAAAAGTTTAACCGTGTAGTTGCATCTTAATGTATTCATGATCACCAATTTACGGGGAAACAGTTGGCGACAACGACTAAACAAAAGAACGACCATGCGATAAATTGATAACGATAAATCTAGCTGCAAAAATTATGGCAAAGTGTGACTATGATTGGTTGGAATTCAACATTTCATTACATTTCATTGGTCGAAAATGAAATGACGTCATATAAACGAAATAGTCACCTTAATGTCATTCAGACGCTAGATAGCCACAGCAGTTGATAAAGCGTCGTATAATAACTAATTAAAAATCCTAATGAGAGATACGAATTATAATATCAGCCTTCTGAAATTGCTTTAGGGAATCGAACTGCTGAATGTAAGTTCTTCAGACACCAAACTGATAGCTGGACGCCCCGGATTTGAACTCCAGTTTTTCCGGCGCGTGCTCCTGCCCACAGCAGGCTGGTAAATTAGCCGTCACGCCTGCTTTCATCATAATTCGTTATTAGCAAATTTCTCGCATTATTATGAAATAGTGCGTGTGTTCACAAAGCGAGTCTATCTCGAGTGAAATGACTGAGACAGCATAAAACTCTTGCTAAAATGGACATAATTGCTATTGGCTTCCGGGATCTTCTCTTATCTGCTGTTATTTGAGAGCTTGGAATTTCCAGTCCTTGCATGGAGCCCTCAGCAGACCGTACATATCGTGCATTCTCTTCGGTGGTGTAGTGGTTACCTTAAGTTCTTGCATCGAGGGCGATACGTAGAGCAAGCGGTGGTACGAGCTATGAGAAATCCCTGTTCCTAAGCAGGAATCGAACCCACACCCGAACCCAGCCCCGGATCAGCAGGCAAAGGCGCTACCTCCTGAGCTATGCCGGTGGCTATTTTAGTTAATATAATAATAATAATAATAATAATAATAATAATAATAATAATAATAATAATAATAAACAGTAGTAATACTCGTAATAATAAAATAATTAAAATTATGATAATAACAATAATAATAATAATACTTACTTACAAATGGCTTTTAAGGAACCCGAAGGTTCATTGCCGCCCTCACATAAGCCCGCCATCGGTCCCTATCCTGTGCAAGATTAATCCAGTCTCTGTCATCATATCCCACCTCCCTCAAATCCATTTTAATATTATCCTCCCATCTACATCTCGGCCTCCCTAAAGGTCTTTTTCCCTCCGGTCTCCCAACTAACACACTATATGCATTTCTGGATTCGCCTATACGTGCTACATGTCCTGCCCATCTCAAACGTCTGGATTTAATGTTCCTAATTATGTCAGGTGAAAAATACAATGCGTGCAGTTCTGCGTTGTGTAACTTTCTCCATTTTCCTGTAACTTCATCCCTCTTAGCCCCAAATATTTTCCTAAGCACCTTATTCTCAAACATCTTTAACCTATGTTCCTCTCTCAGAGTGAGAGTCCAAGTTTCACAACCATACAGAAGAACTGGTAATATAACTGTTTTATAAATTCTAACTTTCAGATTTTTCGACAGCAGACTGGATGATAAAAGCTTCTCAACCGAATAATAACAGGCATTTCCCATATTTATTCTGCGTATAATTTCCTCCCGAGTGTCATTTATATTTGTTACTGTTGCTCCAAGATATTTGAATTTTTCCACCTCTTCGAAGGATAAATCTCCAATTTTTATAATTCCATTTCGTACAATATTCTGGTCACGAGACATAATCATATACTCTGTCTTTTCGGGATAATAATAATAATAATAATAATAATAATAATAATAATAATAATAGGCCTAATAATAATGATTGCAGTCCGAGGTCATACTTGTAGTCTGCGTGGGAATGGTCCTTGCATGGCGCTCGTCCTTATTTCCAGGCACACGGTAGGAAGGAAGGAGCCCCATGTCTGACCAGCTACTTACGAGGACGATATGATGCATCTGGTTGGCCGCCCTGAGTATTATTAACGGGGTGTATCACTCACCATTACGTGCACATTCCAGAAACCGCCGGTTTCCTAGTGGTTGCAGATGAACTATAGCCCCGAGCTGGGGGAAGTCGGGGCGCCGTGACCAAGTGCGCAGTCAACTGTTGCTGCACATTGAGACATCACAGCACAACGCGTACAGGGACGGTTCTATTCCCAGTACGTAAGTAGGTGATTACTGAAGAATGATTGAGTATAAAATAATGATTGAAATTGATAGTTGTTGTAGTGAAGAGAAAGAAGACGTGTCTGTTGATTCAACGTGGTCACATATCTTAATAAGTGTGTAACAATACGCGTAGACTGAAGCTTTCTCACTGTGATAAGGCTGGAGAAAGATACTCTGGAGCTGCAGATCTGTACCTACATTTTGAGTAACCCCACTCTAATGACAAAATTGCTTTTGGGCATGCCTTCTGTCTGTCCGTGTAGTTCAGAAATTCTCCAGAATAATAACCAGTCACACATTGATGGATTTTCTTGAAATCAGGAACACGCAATGACATTTTAATGCAGATAAAATTCAGGCAATGTCTTCTTTAAATTTTTCGTATTGTTTAGGATAAACTGACAAATTAAGAATTATACCAAAAATTGAAGATAATGATTCATTGAGAAAAATGAATTATAATGTAAGTCACAGTATTTTTTTTTTTTTTTACTTTCTATTATGAGTTCCATTTAAATTGTACCTTCTCCAGCACTGACGAATAACTAACAAGAAGCCATGCGACGTGCAGGTAACCAAAGAACCCCGTTCTGAAACATTAACAGTAACTTCTTCTGTACCCCGTTTCTGGAATCTGTAGAGTGTAGGAGACGAAACAAGTCCTTTGCGCAAGTGGTGAGTGTCGGGGCAGAATTTCATTTCAAAACTATAGTATTATTTATTTCCATTGAAGAATACCAGACATTTTGGAAGTTATTTGCTTCCATAATAATGAAACATAGGCCTACACATCTGAATGGTTTTCTTCATGCTAAATACTTTTTATTTAACCTGTACATCTTCAGTTCTTGAGTTCCAATGCGAAAACTCAAGTAACAATGTCAGAACGATCAGTCGGTTTTACATGTGGGACTGAAGCAATAGCTATTTCAGGTTATTGTGGATTGTAGGTTAGAGTTATGAAAATATCCTCTCCTCTCCTCTCCCCTCTCCCCTCTCCCCTTTGCCCTCGTGCCCTCTGGCCCTCGTGCTCTCGTGGCCTCATGCCCTCGTGCCCTCGTGCTCTCGTACCCTCGTGCCCTCATGCCCTCGTGCCCTCGTGCCCTCATGCCCTCTTCTCTTCTCTTCTCTTCTCTTCTCTTCTCTTCTCTTCTCTTCTCTTCTCTTCTCTTCTCTTCTCTTCTCTTCTCTTCTCTTCTCTTCTCTTCTCTTCTCTTCTCTTCTCTTCTCTTCTCTTCTCTACTCATTTTCTTTTTTTCTTTTTTACATGTGGGACTGAAGCAATAGCTATTTCAGGTTATTGTGGATTGTAGGTTAGAGTTATGAAAATATCCTCTCCTCTCCTCTCTCCTCACCCCTCTCCCCTCTCCCCTTTGCCCTCGTGCCCTCTGGCCCTCTGGCCCTCGTGCCCTCGTACCCTCGTGCTCTCCTGCCCTCGTGCTCTCTGGCCCTCTGCCCTCATGCCCTCTGCCCTCTTCTCTTCTCTTCTCTTCTCTTCTCTTCTCTTCTCTTCTCTTCTCTTCTCTTCTCTTCTCTTCTCTTCTCTTCTCTTCTCTTCTCTTCTCTTCTCTTCTCTTCTCATTTTCTTTTTTTCCTCTTTTCTTGTTTTTTTGCCTTCTTTCTCCATTCGCTTGCTTTCTACGTGATTCTCAATCTCTCCTACTGTATCTTAGATCCTTGTCACTGTCACAAATTTCATATTCAATCTCTACATTGCCATCAGCGTCATCATCAGCACCAACATCTGAACTTTCATCTATGATCTGCAGAGTAGTGTCGATCACCACGTAAGTTTTCATCCAGTGTTACTTTTTTAGATAAAACACACTTCAGGGAATAAATAAACTGCACTAACAAACAATTTTCCATTAATACTATTGATACGTAAATCTGACGTACACTTCCAAGTAATTATATCTCATAATAAGTTGGCCAAGCGTGTAAGTTGCAACCTGCTGTCACGACTACTATAGTCAGTAACTGAAAGACGGAGGCATAGCTAGAAGAAGGAGGTGCTCTCTTGCCGGAAAAAGTAGTGAGGATCAATTGTTTATCCATTATACGTCAAAATTACGTACGACAGAAGTTTTAAACAATGGCATTACTTCCTTGTGAGCAGGAAGAAAACAACTGTTTGATCACAGTATAGAGATATGTTCTCTATACTGTGGTTTGATTTCCACATATCCTACAAGTTTAATACAAGTAGTGTTAAGTTCATAACAATAACCTTAGTATCTCGTTATCATTATATTACTTCTCTTCAAATAATTATCTAAGTCAGATGAAAGAAATTTATGAGATTATACGTTCTCGTGCATAAAATCGAAACTTCACGTTGATGTCGATGTTATAGGCATTCCTAATTTATAGTGTCAACAAATGTTGACTCAACAACATCCGTCGATCGACCACGCTGTTACGTAAGTTTTATAGTTTTCAGTAATATATATATAGCCGTTACTCAGTATATTATAGAAATGAAGATCTAATATAAAGTCTTTTTTGTATGCGTCTACTTACTTACGGCCCCAAAAGATTTCACTTTCATATCAGTATACCATTATGTGTTGCATGAACTACATATAATAATATTTAATTTTTAATGGTAATAATGTCACCAAACATTCTTAAGTTTTGTAGTTCTTAATATCGAATACACAGCTATACTCGGAAAACTACAGACCAGAGAATTAGACCTGTAAATTATTTTTATACGTTATCAAAAAAATACACAAATGAAGATAGACATATTGGCATTATGATGTGAAAGAATCTGATCCATCTGAACTCTAAGTATGTCAGCAATCATGGCCTTCGTGTAATAGTCTATTGCTTATTGTACTGTGTGTTTTGTTTTATTCTGAAATGCAATTAATTAGTTCTCAAAACTGACGAAAGATGGACTTTGGAAAATAGGAAAATGATGTAGGAAAATTGACATTTCACTGAAAACTACTATTTTTCTGAAAAACTTTGGGTTCCAAGCTTCAAAATGAGGGTTCATTTATTAAAATCCGTTCAGCCGTTTTCCCGTAATTTTCATTACCAGTTAAAATTATATATAGGCCTATAGATTTTAATTTTCTCACAACTTCTGAAAATCGATTTTTGTAACGGTAACTGTAATATTGTAAATCATTACAGTATCCTGTACGACAAACAGTTCAAGATTTACTAGGTAACTTATTTGAACAATAAAATTTACAAATCAAGTCTCTCACTTTTTGAGATACCGTAATATGCTTTCTGTGTTCAGTCCAACAAACGAAAATGTGCCTTCACATTTGGAAGCATAGTAAGCGATCCATCCTCTGATTGAGGTTCTGGCTGACATGTACCTCTATTGTCAGGCAGTAGACCTACATCTCACTGGACGATATGTGTCAGAGGAAGAACAATAATTATTGTTTGCATATATCTGAAGTCTGATTAGTGTAATATGTAGCTAGTATGTGGGCCTATGCAATGGAGGGGGAAAGGGACTGGCCACCCTACTCCATTATCTTCTGGCCTAGTTGCCTCATAAGTGGTGCCTTGTTGGTATCACTTGTGAGGTTCAGGCGTGTCTTCGGACAGTTGACTAAACAACAAGAACAATAAACGATTTTATTTATGGGCGTCTTTTGAATCACATCAAAGGAAATACACCATAAGCGGGTATTAATGCTTACATGTATGAAGAGCGGGAATTCAATGATTGCTTGATCGAAAGAAATGCACATTAAGCTGGAATTTATTGGCATCATGATGAAATATAATGCACTACGACCGGGGATTTACTGGCAATATGATCGAAGAAAGTAACTTGCATAATTCTGTGGCCGGGAAGAAAAAGGTCTTAAGTAAAATTTTATACTTTTCAGGAGAGCAGCAGAAAGATTGAAATTGGTATCAATTATAGAGTTTTTTTAATTAAGAGGTTTCTCCTGGATATTATTTGTTTATATTTCTTCTAAAATAGGTAATGTTGATCATTTAACAACTTTCTTGATTATTTCCAAAAATAGGCGCACTTAAGCCCTTTTAAGACTAGAACCCAAAACTGGGTAAAAGGGACTATTTAAAGATAAGATCTTTTTCATGTCAAAATAAATTAGAAACGTAAATTATTAGGAATGCAAAATGGGTCTTAAACAATTATAGGACTGTTTACCCTGGTGCTTAAAGTTTTAAAAGGAAAGGGCATCAGTATGTGATAAAATGGCTAAAATACAAGTTAGACCTTTTTAATAGGGAAGCATGGAAAGTAAACATGTGATGGTCTGTAAGGAATAAAGTATTAAATATTCTTAAGTCCTTTATTCTGTTTGTGCTCGATTTAAAAAGTACTTAGGACATTTGGTAACGCTCTATAAATCCAGTCAGGAGTCTTATTTGACTTTAACCGTTTTACCAGATTGTAGAGAATTGTTTCCGCTTTCAGAATATATAAAAATTTCATTTTCACAAAAAATTGACTTAAGACCTTTTCTTGTCGGCCACAGAATTATAACCGGGAATTTATTGGCTGCAAATGATGGAAGAAAATACAGAATAAGTTGAAATTCAATGACAACATGATGGAAAAGATGAACTATTTGCGGGAATTCATTAGCAACGCGATCATTAACTGAAGTGTCGCGAAGCAAACCTGAGCTTTCCTGTAACGTTGCTTTTGTCTAGTACTCTAGTGGGAATTTACTCTTCCACTGTGTGTTTCTACCTCATTAGAATTTTACATATTGTAAATGAACTACACGGAAAGCCCCCATTCATGGAACTCAAAACTTGATATGGGGAGAGCGAAGAACTCACTGTTGAGTGAAGATTTGGACAGGAAGTTCTCCCGGAAAAATTACACGAATTTTTTTATTAGGAAA
Organism: Periplaneta americana; assembly: GCF_040183065.1. Classification (NCBI taxonomy): domain Eukaryota; kingdom Metazoa; phylum Arthropoda; class Insecta; order Blattodea; family Blattidae; genus Periplaneta; species Periplaneta americana. Next base: position 168,553,301 of record NC_091129.1, on the reverse strand, counting down.
AACATTTCCATGTATTATCGCTAGTTACAAAGAGCTAGCCCACCGGCACGGGAACCAACGGCTTTGCCCCGGACTCCCCTGCGAGCGTGGAGGGCAAGAGGGGACCAAAGCAAGATGGCGGAGCGGGATAGTTTATTGTTATGAGACGGTATGCGAAGGGTTGAGGGGGGGGAGAGGCGAGAGTGGGAGAGAGAGAAATGTTTTAGAGCTCGCCTTGCGAATTATTGTTTTCCAATGTTTATGACACTGTTTCGATTTCATAACTCCGTGGAGAGCCCCGGCTTTTGAGTGCAAGTTTTTAATTTATCAGCCCCTATATCAAGTTATACGGCCGAGATAGGCCGGCCGGCCTGCAGACGCAACCATAGGTCCGCCGCCACTCGCTGCGATCTATAGGTCGCGCACACATCCGTTCCGTTCCGATCCGGGGTTCTTGGCTCCTTTTGGCTTCCTATTTCAACTTGGAGTGACAATTCTTTTGCTGTTACGCGTTTGTTGTTAATTCGCTGCACATTGCAGTGCAGGTCTGCGGCTGCGAGGAGTATCCCGAATATTGGCGTGCCCTCTTTCACCAGATAATCTGCTTGCCCACCGACTAGCCGTACTGCGATCGACAGCTGCATCTCCATATGAGCTATTACATCTCAAATCGACCGAAATATAGAGAAAATTGACCTTGCAATTTTTAAATACAATGAAACTTTTTCTGTCCCGTGGTACTGAAGTATGGCTTTTGCATCCTCAACTGTCCATTGTGAAGACATAAGACTTAAAATAATTTAATTGCAGCAATTATAAAGTAAATATTTCCTAAGCAAACGAATGCATAGTAGTGAGGTTAGGCCTACTTGACGAGTAACGGGAAATGTTTAACATGGAACAGAATGTACAAAGTAGGCGGGAACACGTACTGAGAATCTATGGCGTCAAACAGCGGCCAATGAAGCCTCACTTCAGTCACGTGCTATTGTTTATATTACGATTTTTCTTATAGCGAAAAGATTAGTCTACTTTCGCTCGAATTCAAGTGAGAAGCGTTAGCTGTACTGCTCGTACTTCACTTCCCCGATCCGAACTGTTGGCATTTTCGATGTGTTCTCGGTGAAGTTCCTCATACCGTCATTAGAGACAACACATAATTCGTGCAGCCAAGAGGATACTGCGGTAACGTCTTATTATCGGGTAGACAGAAGAAAGCCTTTGTAATCAACAATATCAATTATTGTCAGCGTGAAGGCCTCGGTTCTGACTGTGAAATTCGTTTACGTGACAGTAACATATTAACTACTTGTAATTGACATGCGTTGCACTCTGTCAGTTCCAGCCACAAATTGACTGCTTACCTGTCCCTCCCCCCTTCCAGCGGATATCATTACTCTCTTGTTTCGGCTTATCGATGAACAGGGATCTGTAACACGAACTATTGTGACGAATATGTTTCACTTCTGATCTGGGGCAGTCGGAAGTCATGTTTTATGGTCGTGATAGCTGGAGTGCGGAAACAAAGACCTGAAGTTTCTACTTCACATCCGGTCACCGCCGTTTGCTGCGAACCCTTCACAACCCGATCGTCTTGGCTGCTGCGAACCAGTCGCTATAAATCCACATTGAACACGCCGCCATGCGTTCTCTGCCTTTCTTGGTGCAGGCTATTTCTGTCTTACTTTTTTCTTAACTTCTTTCCTCACTTTTCTTCCGCCAGAAATTTCGTTTCCTCCTTCACTTGTTTATTTATTCATTTATTTATTTGTATTTATTTATTGTGTTACTTCTCTTATTCTATTTTTCTCGTTTCTCTCCCTCTTCCCGCTACGACATTTCAGTACTTCTCTAATTAATTAATTACTTACTTGCATTTCCCTTAATCCTTTGTTTTTCTTTCACGCTGTGTTTTTTCCCTTTTAATTATTTGTATTTCCCTTTTTTGTCCTCATACTCCTTTCGTTATTTCTTCCGCTCGTGTTTCTTCTTTTTTCATCGGCGTTTTCATAGAGTTTGTCGCATTATTTCGGAGGCACTCTTTGTATAAAGAGCTACTTCTTAGAGTTTGTCGCATTATTTCGGAGGCACTCTTTGTATAAAGAGCTACTTCTTAGAGTTTGTCGCATTATTTCGGAGGCACTCTTTGTATAAAGAGGTACTTCTTAGAGTTTGTCGCATTATTTCGGAGGCACTCTTTGTATAAAGAGCTACTTCTTAGAGTTTGTCGCATTATTTCGGAGGCACTCTTTGTATAAAGAGCTACTTCTTAGAGTTTGTCGCATTATTTCGGAGGCACTCTTTGTATAAAGAGGTACTTCTTAGAGTTTGTCGCATTATTTCGAAGGCACTATTTGCACAAAGAGGTACTTCTTAGAGTTTGTCGCATTATTTCGGAGGCACTATATTTATAAAGAGCTACTTCTTAGGGTTTGTCGCATTATTTCGGAGGCACTATTTGCACAAAGAGGTACTTCTTAGAGTTTGTCGCATTATTTCGAAGGCACTATTTGCACAAAGAGGTACTTCTTAGAGTTTGTCGCATTATTTCGGAGGCACTATATTTATAAAGAGCTACTTCTTAGGGTTTGTCGCATTATTTCGGAGGCACTATTTGCACAAAGAGGTACTTCTTAGAGTTTGTCGCATTATTTCGGAGGCACTATTTGCACAAAGAGGTACTTCTTAGAGTTTGTCGCATTATTTCGGAGGCACTATTTGTATAAAGAGCTACTTCTTAGAGTTTGTCGCATTATTTCGGAGGCACTATATTTATAAAGAGCTACTTCTAAAAGTTTGTCGGAGACACTCTTCAGGCATATACAAAGAGACACGTCTTAGAATTTCGACCTCGCGACCTTAGAAAGGGCCAGCCTCTGTAGCACAGCTTTGCGGGGTATTTATGCCACTCTGTCCCAAAACAAAGTGCAGAAGGACGTCTGTTCTTATTAAGAGCTAAGGGTGAGAGAGGGTGAAAGAAGAAATCGGGTCCTACAATTGAAACCGATTTCATTACATCTCCAGCGATGCAGTCTGGCCACTCTCCACAGGTTAAAATTAAATTTTCAATGAAAACGGAAGCGGTCATCGATTGTTGCGAGACAGTCCCGTCCGGCGCGCTGGTGTAGCTTATGTGTGTGTTAATGCGCTGTATTAGCCGGAGGTGAGTTACTCCGCCTAGAGAAGCATAAATTGCACTCAGCCAGGGAACAAGCAGCACTTCATTAGCGGGGCAGTGACAGGCGTCAGACGGCTTGGGCCAAAAGTAATATTAGAAGTTACGGGGAGGAGAGGGGGAAATGTGTGATAAACAAAGAGACGTAAGCGGAGAAGCGGTGGGGACAGCAACCGAGATAAATTATATCACATAATAAACATTTGAATTTAAATTATGTTATATTTAACGGCTAGGCGTAATAGATCGACTATTGATCAGATTTTTTGTATTCGACAGATATTGGAGAAAAAATGGGAGTATAAGGGTACAGTACATCAGTTATTCATAGATTTCAAAAAGGCATATGACTCGGTTAAGAGAGAAGTTTTATATAATATTCTTATTTAATTTGGTATTCCCAAGAAACTAGTTCGATTAATTAAAATGTGTCTTAGTGAAACTTACAGCAGAGTCCGTATAGACCAGTTTCTATCTGATGTTTTTCCAATTCACTGCGGGCTAAAGCAAGGAGATGCATTGTCACCTCTACTTTTTAACTTCGCTCTAGAGTATGCCATTAGGAAAGTTCAGGATAACAGAGAGGGTTTGGAATTGAACGGCTTACATCAGCTTCTTGTCTATGCGGATGACGTGAATATGTTAGCAGAAAATCCACAAACGATTAGGGAAAACACGGAAATTCTACTTGAAGGAAGTAAAGCGATTGGGTTGGAAGTAAATCCCGAAAAGACTAAGTATATGATTATGTCTTGTGACCAGAATATTGTACGAAATGAAACTATAAAAATTGGAGATTTATCCTTCGAAGAGGTGGAAAAATTCAAATGTCTTGGAGTAACAGTAACAAATATAAATGACACTCGGGTGGAAATTAAATGCAGAATAAATATGGGAAATGCCTGTTATTATTCGGTTGAGAAGGTTTTGCCATCTAACCTGCTGTCAAAAAATCTGAAAGTTAGAGTTTATAAAACAGTTATATTACCGGTTGTTCTGTATGGTTGTGAAACTTGGACTCTCACTTTGAGAGAGGATTAAGAGTGTTTGAGAATAAGGTTGTAAGGAAAATATTTGGGGCTAAGAGGGATGAAGTTACAGGAGAATGGTGAAAGTTACACAACGCAGAACTGCACGCATTGTATTCTTCACCTGACATAATTAGGAACATTAAATCCAGACGTTTGAGATGGGCAGGGCATGTAGCACGTATGGGCGAATCCGGAAATGCGTATAGAGTGTTAGTTGGGAGGCCGGAGGGAAAAAGACCTTTGGGGAGGCCGAGACGTAGATGGGAAAATAATATTAAAATGGACTTGAGGGAGGTGGGATATGATGATAGAGAATGGATTAATCTTGCTCAGGATAGGGATCAATGCCGGGGTTATGTGAGGGCGGCAATGAACCTTCGGGTTCCTTAAAAGCCATTTGTAGGTAAGTATGTAAGTATAGTTGACATAATTCCACTTCTTGGCTTAAGATTCAAGTCGTTATAATACTTAAATTATTTGGGAGTTGAACCCATGTTCGCCTAAACTCAAAGTGACAGAGGAATGCGTTGCTAGAGAATATGGATCAGTTGCCTATTTATCCACAATAGATTTTGCATTCTTTATCTGCTCGCGAAGAGTGATGGGGCTGAGAAACTGGTAGGCCACGTTGCCACGTTGAGTGCATTTTATAGCCTCTTAAAATTCATAGTTATTGTCCGGGTTCGAACTCGCAAACTTAATAAGATGGCGGAAATCTTGGTCCTGAGAGAATGCCACAGGGAAAGAATATCGGATTACTAAGCAGCTCCGAAGGAAAATGTTGTATCAAATTGTCAAATCTTCGCTGCCCATACTTGTTACCTGCCGCTGTTTACATCTTCAGAATGTTTTCCTATTATAACAACGACTTCGACCAGACCAGCTTTGAACTCCACTTTACGTCGACAATGAGCTGGGTTTAATTTCTTGATTAAGGAAATTCCAAAGAATGTGTGAAACAAAGAAGACCCTGAAAAGTACTCAGTTAAAATTTTCCACAGTAATGCCATCTCCGCAGAGCAGAGGTCGCTGGTGGTGAGTTGTGTGGGAGAATGAGTCCCTCGGAGTCGTCACAGTAAGTTACTTTCTCCATGAGGAAGCTGTCGTTTCTTCTTCCAGACCAGACCCTTCCTTGTTCGTCGGCGCACCTATAAAATATTATACAGCTTTCCTTTTAAAAGTTTTATCGTCCTCCTTCTAATTGGTCGTTGGGTTTTATAGCCTGCGCCTCGCTGGACGTGTTTTACAAGCCTGGCCGCCATAATGAGCAGGAAGCACACCAGGCATCCTGCAGTCACTCCTGACAACGCTCTGCAAAATAAAGCGCCAGCAAGTAAGATTTAAGTGGAAATATTATGGAGATCGAATTGTGCGCGGTCAGAAAGGGCAATCCAAATGAAATTCATATTCCTGAATCAGACTTTTAAAATATCGGCTGTAGATGACGTTAAGCGTGGAACACTTTACACACACAATAATGTCCCAGCAAACACGCTGATTTCAACACTTAATACTTTAATTTAGAATGTGAGTTGGTGACGTTTATTTTAAAATGTGACAAATCAGAACTATTCAAGTATTTTCCTTCGTCCACATAGTAGCTCAGTTTTTGCATATGCAACTTTGTTACTCAGTACTATAAAATTATGAATATGCGGTGACTCACTCAAAGAATAACCGTGCGTGACGTTAGTACCCAAGGATGACACTTCACAATACAATTAGAATACACAATACAATTGTACACAATAGTTACAATTAATAATAATATACAAAATAACCTAATTAATAAGTGAACCTAATTTTACATTACAACCTACATACATTTAGGCCCTACATAAGTTTCACATTGGTACTGATAATAATCTTTCGCTTTACGGCCTTCTCACTCTCTGTACTGGCACTATGACACATTTCACTGACACTATATAACATTTCACTGACGCTCTAGAACACATTTCATTGACACTCTAAATTATCACTGATCAGAACTATTCACTGCACTGTAAAACCATAACTTCACTAACTCACCACGCTTCACTGATACAACAGTTCAAATAAGACAAACAATTACACCCTTACGCATACTTATAAACAGAACTACTTTAAACTAAACAAGCGCGTCTGGCCGCGAAACCAGGAGGCCCGGGTTCGATTCCCGATCGGAGCAAGTTACCTGGTTGAGGTTTTTTTTCCGGGGTTTTCCCTCAACCCAAATATGAGCAAATGCTGGGTAACTTTAGGTGCTGGACCCCGGACTCATTTCACCGGCATTATCACCTTCATCTCATTCAGACCTTAAATAACCTCAGATGTTGACAAACCTACTAAAAAAACTAAACTTTTCTAGTCTAAGATCCTCTAACTAGCTATTTTTAAATAGTTTACCATTCAAACCAAGGGAGTAACTCGTCAGGTTAAATAAATACATGCCACCTTAAAAAATAAATGCCACCTTAATTATAATTTACACTTTATACACAACGTTTTAAGTTATTCTTGAGTCTCCTTAAGGAAGGACAACCCTCAAAGACCGCTGCAGGTCATTCCAATCATTTGTAGTTCTATTTAAAAATGAGAATTTACCTACATCCGTTTTCTCATGATCGTTCCTACCTTAGTACGTTGGCTTCTCAACCGAGCCGTTATGTCTACCCATGCTTTCTGACCTAGATGTACTCTATACAGTGATGTTATTCTAGTTTTCTACGTCTGTTTTCCAATGTTTCCCATTTATTGTATCATTTCCGTCTTCTCTTTTACCTTTAACAAATTTCGCTGCCCTATACTGGATTCTTTCTAAGGAATTTACCTGATATCTTCTATAGGAATCCCAACATATAGTTCCGTATTCCATTAACGGTCGCACTAAGGTTAGATATGCTATTTCCCTCGATTCATGGGAATATTAAAACATGTTAGCCATTAATAATTACATTATATTTGTTACTTATCAACCAGCCAATAGCGAAATTAGACTAGCAGCCGTTCAAAATGAAGAATTCAGTGTATGTATGTATGTATGTATGTAGGGGAGAGTCGGGTAGTATCGGACAGTGCCTTTCTTTCATCTACCACCATATGGTAGTACCTGATTGACATGGTTACGTTTCTCTATGCGACATCACAGAAACGTAACCATGTCAATCAGGTACTATCATCGTGTGGTAGATGAAAGAAGCTCACTGTCCGATATTACCCGATGTCCGATACTACCCGACTCTCCCCTATGTATGTATGTATGTATGTATGTATGTATGTATGTATGTATGTATGTATGTATGGATGGATGGATGGATGGATGTGTGTAGCTATGTATGTATGTGTGTATGTATGTATGTATGGATGGATGGATGGATGGATGGATGGATGTGTGTAGCTATGTATGTATGTGTGTATGTATGTATGTATGTATGTATGTATGTATGTATGTATGTATGTATGTATGTATGTATGTATGTGTGTATACATTTTCGACGTTTGCAGACGATTACAAAATAAATAAATAATAGTAGACACTAATACACTGTAGTAGACCCTATTACTAATATTAGGGCCTACTATTACTAGTAATAATAATGATATACTGATTACTGGTACTAATAATAATAATAATAATAATAATAATAATAATAATAATAATAATAATAATAATGATAATAATAATAATAATAATAATAATAATAATACTAGTACCAACACTAACCTCTGATTGAGGTTTTAGCTGATATCTGGCAGTACATCTCACTTGACGATAGGCTTATATGTCAGAGGAAGAACAATAAATTGTTTGTAGCATCTGAAGTCTGACTAGTGTAAGATGTTAGCCTACTAGTCAGCGATATATGCTCTGCAGGAGAGAAAGGAACTGGCTCCCTACCTCATTATCTACTTGCTTATTTGCCTCATGAGTGATATCTTATTGGTGTCACTTATGAGATTCAAACCTATCTTCGGACAGCTGACACTACTACTACTACTACTACTACTACTACTACTACTACTACTACTACTACTACTACTACTAATAATAATAATAATATTGACTGCGCAGATCAGGGACCGTAGATAGGAACAATATAATATTTCTGAGCAGGTACCGTTGCTATGGCAGCAGTAAGTTTCTTGCTGCCGTATTAATAAAGCAATCACACAGTCGTACGTCTTGTATCTAATAAATTAGCCCTCCTCGCTCGGCGTTCCTACCTCCACATCCGGTTGTATAAATGGCGGTACAAACACGTTAATGGCGAAATAAAAGAGAGTTTTATATCTCTGTAAATAGCTGACCACAATTTTCTGCTTTATAAGTTACCGGAAGTGCATTTTTATTAGTGTGTTGCCCCGAGCGCACATGAGAAAACGGTGGGTCGTTCTCACACTTGGCAGGCAAGGTTTGTCATTGTAGTTAGTCTGACTTGCAAATTAATTATAATGTCATAACAAGAGGTTTGACATGTTCTTGTGTCTTGAGATGGCACTGCTCACCAGTCCCTGGTTTAAACTCCGAGATCGGATAATGTGAAGTGAAAATGGAGGCCATTATATTGCAGTCATTTTCGACAAATTTAGTCCAACCCTGTGGAGTAACGGTCAGCGCGTCTGGCCGTGAAAGCAGGTGGCCCGGGTTCGATTCCCGGTCGGGGTAAATTACCTGGTTGAAGTTTTTTCCGGGCTTTTTCCTAAACCCAATATCAGCAAATGCTGGGTAACTTTCGGTGTTGGACCTCGGACTCATTTCACCGGCATTATCACCTTCATCTCATTCAGACGCTAAATAACCAAATATGTTGATAAAGCGTCGTAAAATAACCTACTCGACAAATTTATGATAATACACAGATTATATGCCGTGTGTCCATGTATCTGCATGCCCCATTCATCTTCACATTATTGCAGAGATGTAGGCTACTTCACGCGGGAATTGAGTACCGGTACTCATACAGTTAAAATCTTCATGAACGAACAAGAATTGCAGATTTACTAGAAGCCAACTGCAAAACATTTCTCACACTTTTATTTCTTTTGTGGCGGTCGATAAATGATATAATGAAATGCCACACATGTGTTGAGGGGACACTACTTTGCAACAGGTAAGCTATATGAGAATCACAATATATTCAAATCACAAATTTCACGGGGAACCAACTATGGTTTAATTCTAAATGGTGTACGAATTGTCGTATCATAAGAGCTTTATTCACTGGAAACTTATGATTTCTTAATTGTATTTGAATTGAACTCGGTGAAGAACTGAACAGCAGTATCTTAAAGACAATATATTTGCCTATTATCATTCCATTATGTCCTACGGAATAATATTTTGGGGAAATTCTGCAGATAGTAAAAATATATTCTTATTACAAAAAAGAGCCATTAGAATAATAGTTGGAGCAAAGGCTAGAGAATCATGTAGATTATTTTTAAAAAAAATTAGAGATTCTAACCTTAACAAATCAATATATATAGGCTACTCTATAATAAATTTCCTCTTATGTAATAAAGAAAATTTTCCAACTAATTCAGCCATACATAGTATAAATACCCGCAGAAAGAACGATTTTCATACGCCATCGTCAAATTTATCATGCTATCAAAGGGGAGTGTTACATCAGCTGCTTGTCTATGCGGATGACGTGAATATGTTAGGAGAAAATACACAAACGATTAGGGAAAACACGGAAATTTTACTTGAAGCAAGTAGAGCGATCGGTTTGGAAGTAAATCCCGAAAAGACAAAGTATATGATTATGTCTCGTGACCAGAATATTGTACGAAATGGAAATATAAAAATTGCAGATTTATCCTTCGAAGAGGTGGAAAAATTCAAATATCTTGGAGCAACAGTAACAAATATAAATGACACTCGGGAGGAAATTAAACACAGAATAAATATGGGAAATGCGTGTTATTATTCGGTTGAGAAGCTCTTATCATCCAGTCTGCTGTCCAAAAATCTGAAAGTTAGAATTTATAAAACAGTTATATTACCGGTTCTTCTGTATGGTTGTGAAACTTGGACTCTCACTCTGAGAGAGGAACATAGGTTCAGGGTGTTTGAGAATAAGGTGCTAAGGAAAATATTTGGGGCTAAGAGGGATGAAGTTACAGGAGAATGGAGAAAGTTACACAACACAGAACTGCACGCATTGTATTCTTCACCTGACATAATTAGGAACATTAAATCCAGACGTTTGAGATGGGCAGGGCATGTAGCACGTATGGGCGAATCCAGAAATGCATATAGAGTGTTAGTTGGGAGACCGGAGGGGAAAAAACCTTTAGGGAGGCCGAGACGTAGATGGGAGGATAATATTAAAATGGATTTGAGGGAGGTGGGGTATGATTATAGAGACTAGATTAATCTTCCACAGAATAGGGACCGGTGGCGGGCTTATGTGAGGGCGGCAATGAACCTTCCGGTTCCTTGAAAGCCATTTGTAAGTAAGTAATCAAAGGGGAGTACGTTACATGGCGATAAAAATGTTCAATAGTCTTCCTAAAGACATTAAGAATCATAGTCAAAACCCTGCATTATTTAAGGTAAAACTAAAAAATTACTTAATATCTCACACTTTCTATTCTGTGGATGAATTCTTGACATTTCACAGTACTGTGTAAATATTATAATACTATTAAATGGTAAACATATTACATTGTATAAAATATTATGTTATTAAGGTATTAATTCTGTACATATTTCATATTTGCATTTTATATGTATTGCATTTATATTTAAACGTAAGAATTGGACATGTTCTTTATTCTATGCTATAAAGCAAGTATAGGGCCTAAGAATATTATGGAACGAATAAATCTATCTATCTATCTATCTGTCTGTCTGTCTGTCTGTCTGTCTGTCTGTCTGTCTATCTATCTATCTATCTATCTATCTATCTATCTATCTATCTATCTATCTATCTATCTATCTATCTATCTATCTATCTATCTATCTATGTATCTATCTATCTATCTATCTATCTATCTATCTATCTATCTATCTATCTATCTATCTATCTATCTATCTATCTATCTATCTATCTATCTATCTATCTATGTATCTATCTATCTATCTATCTATCTACCTATCTACCTATCTACCTATCTACCTATCTATCTATCTATCTATCTATCTATCTATCTATCTATCTATCTATCTATCTATCTATCTATCTATCTATCTATCTATCTATCTATCTATCTATCTATCTATCTATCTATCTATCTATCTATCTATCTATCTATCTATGTATCTATGTATCTATCTATCTATCTATCTATCTATCTATCTATCTATCTATCTATCTATCTATCTATGTATCTATCTATCTATCTATCTATCTATCTATCTATCTATCTATCTATCTATCTATCTATCTATCTATCTATCTATCTATCTATCTATCTATCTATCTATCTATCTATCTATCTATGTATCTATCTATCTATCTATCTATCTATCTATCTATCTATCTATCTATCTATGTATCTATCTATCTATCCGCCTGCCTGCCTGTCTGTCTGTCTGTCTGTCGTAATTAGAGTAGGAGTCAGTAACGTGTGAATTTGACAGTTGGTAGTACTGCACCAAGTTGTTATTAAAACAATTTTCAGGAGGCAATCTTCTCTTCTATGGTTTCACATTGTACGAGTACGTAGTCTGTGTTGCGAATGGAAAAGGAGTTACGCTGTATTGATAATTTGAGAAAGCTACGCCATGTCGCATTTATGTAGTGTGATGGGTCACGTCAAGTTTTAGTTGTACGTATGCACAACAAAGAACAACTAGTGTCATGCGAATCTGAAAACGCTGCCACAGTAAAATCTAGTTTCTACTCTAAATCGTTGGGCTGTAGCCGGTGATTAGGAAGTGGGCCCATCGTCCTCACCTGTTATTTTCATGCGGCTTGTTTTCTTGGTATACACGCAGAGGAAACAAACATCTTTGAATAAACATTTCACTGCGCTACGAAAACACATGTTGTGACATTTCTGACGTAATGCAGTCATCCGCTTGTTTTCCCTTTCCGCGACAGATGTCAGTAATTACGAATCGTGTGGTCAAGATGGACGTCGTCATTACACGAAGCGCTCCTTTCCCCGCTTGAGCCGTGCATTGTTATTTCCTGCCGTGACAGCAGTTGTTTGGGATTATTTTTTCAGAAAACAGAAATACGTTTAAATCTAATAAGGAACGTCCGTCGTGAAGCCCGTATGAAATGCTTCGCATCCATCAAAACTACGTAGCTACTGTACGTTGCCGTTACTCATTTCACGCTTGTAGTTGTTTTTGTGTAATGATCGACTATGCCCAGTGTAGCAGACAGACTAGTTTCCTGGATTGGACATAAATCCAAAATTAAGGTAGACTGTCCAATTTCATTTTGTTTATATCTGAAAGTTGTCCGCCGAGTTAACTGTATGGTAGCATGTCTGCATCCAGACTGGTCGGCCCGGTTTCGATTTCCGGCGGGGTCAGAAATTTTCAGATAAAATTTCTATAGTCGGACCATCGGATCTGTGCCCCCGTAAGATATGGGAACTGAACCCTAATTCCTTCTCAGCTTCGGTAATTCATTTCTCTCCCTGCATTCCTATCTCTCTCTTTTCTATCTCTCTCCCTTTCTGTCCCCCACTACTCACAATTTTGGCCTTCTTGCGGGACAGTTTACAATATTTGCACTTGCAGTCCAGTGTTGTCAACTCAACATGAATCCTGTAGCACGGAGTGGCGAAAGAAATATTAAGTACGTAATAGCATGAAGAGAAACAAACAGGTCAATATCTGTTTCCTATGAATCAGGCAACGAAAAGAGCAACTGATATCACAGGTGAGGTTTATTTTATTTCAATTGATTATATATTAAAATTACTTACTTAACTAATACTAATAATACAACATTTTATGTAATTATGTAGGCAGGTCAAAACTCCTAATAAAGAAAATCAGGAGAGAGGGAGTCTGTGCAGGAGATGAAAAGCTGGAATCACCAGAGAAGAACAGACCAAGGGAACTTTTAATTATTGTAGATGATATGAACCGCTGTATTTTAAGAAGAAAGATACAAGAAGTTTATGCCGTTCAGAAAGAAGTTTCAACATTGAAGAAATTACTGAAAAGTAATAATTTACAAGGTTGGAGAGAAAAACTACGGAAAGTGATTCGAGACATGGGATTTGGGTTTAAAAAATGTAGAAATACAAGATGTATTTTGATTGAAAGAAATAATATTGTGGCAGTTATTTATGACACCGTTTGACGGAAGTTTGGCAACATCCCTATTCGGCAAGGTTCGTGGCCTGCTGTTTGACGTGGTGGGAGGAAAGCGGGTGGAATGGGGTGAGTACAGGCGTTAACTTTTCCAAGAACGACGACAGCGCTGAAGGGGAACAGATCCGATGGTCCGACAATACCTCCGGAGATGGCGGTGCACAACTTCTCATCACTAAATTGTGCACCAATATGCCTGGGTTAAACCCCAAATCTCTCCGCAGGGCGTAATTATGAATGGAAGGCATATGTCACTGTTGATAGTGATTCGTCCGTCGGATAGGGATGTTAAGCCTGGCGGCCCCCTTGGTGCTATTCGACATGAGTAGGCTACGTGCCGGCACCGGGTTTCCCCTTCTCCCTTCCTCATCTTCATCATCATCCTCACCCATTCCTTACACTACACTTACACGAACACTTAACATACACTCACCCCAGTACACAACATAACTCTTCACAGATACACATCATGCATAACGTGGCCCGCCGAGATGGTGTGCAATTTGAAAATGGGCCACAATCCTGCCATCTATCCGCAGTATGAAGAACCCGAATCACGCAAAGTGAAGTGGGTAGGCATTAGACACACACACACACACACACACATCTGAAATTTAATATTATTGTATGATCCGTTTTCTGTAAAGTCCGTAATGAAATTCGTTTTAGGATTGTTGTGGAAACATGAACTTGGCTTTCCAGACCGTTAGGCCTACGCCTATGTTCACTTCGTTCCAAATTTCATAGGAGCAACGGTTAGCATGTCTGATCGTGAAATGAGTGTGCCCGTGTTAAAATCTTAGATGGGACAAGTTAATCACATGTTGAGGTTTCTTTGTGAGGTTTTCCTGGATAACTCTGGACGCTGGACCCTGGACTCATTTCGCTGGCTTTATCAACTTCATTTCCCCCAGACGTTAGGTAACCGTCGAAGTTATAAAGCGTCGTAAAGTGAAGCAATGAAAAACAATTCGTGGGGTTTTTCATTCATCTCAGCCCTACATCCTGAGTTCTGCTCATAAATAATCTACATAAAACAGTCACCGTCCAGAGCAGAAATGGTGTAAGTCAAAACTGGGTAATGAGGTTTAAAGTAAAAATTCTGTAAAATAGAGCGCAAAGTAGCAATTAATATGTCCTTCTTGCTATCCACTGACTACTAATAGTTTAAATAAATTGAATATTAATTACTACTTTGCGTTGTATTTTACTGAATGTTTACTTTAAGCCTCATTACTCATTTTTGACTTACACCACTTCTGCTCTGAAGAGCTCATGTACACTCCATGTACAATGTATAATTTTCGACTATTGGTGGATAACTAGGGAATATTAACACTGTATTAAACTAAATCAAAGTGCAATAACATAACGAATTACAAGCAAACAATTGATTTTTCAGCTTCCCATGTATAAATTAACAAAGCGGCTGAGTAGCGTGTGTCCTTTCTGCTGCTGCAACCCAATGTCTTCATGGCTAAAATGATTCCATGGGATCATCTCTGAAGTCAGCTAGCAGCATTTTAAACAGATGAGAGGTCATCAGTGGCGTATGCTGAACCTGGAGTTTGGGTGTTCTGTTAAAAATATATAGTTGGTCTATCTCGCACAATTACTATAGGCCTAAGTGGAATATCGGGTCAACATTAACTGCCATTTTAATATATAATTTAGTATTATTTATAAATAATAACTATGGGGCGGATGTTGATGACCTAAAAATATACTTAAAATGATCATTAGAATGCCCTTAAACTAATGGAAAAATTACATAAAATTAAAAGAAAATAACATTTAAATATTATTCAAAGTACTCGCACCACAACTTCTTAAAAATTAATCACCTTGTTTCAATGACTGGCCTGGAAATGCCGGAGAAAGGAAGCAACTACAAATAACGTTATTTAAAATTGCATTATTTATGATCAAACAATAACCATGGCCAGCAAAATAACCTGTTTGAAGTTCCACAACCCGCTAACTATTCTACATTTTCATATTGTGAAATACAAAAATGTCTAGTGTATTGTTCGCTTTTTTTTTTTTTATACTGTTGCACTAAATTCGAAAGTGGCGGGGTAGGTCTACCCTTATTCACTATATGTATGTAATTTCTCTCCTAGTGGGCGAGAAGAGAATGGCTTTTACAAAAGATATTTTACAGTGTACATTTCCAAGTGCTATTATCATTAAATAAGTACGGTAATTTAAATTGTTCACCTGCGCTGGCACACAACTATGAACCCTAGTAAAACCTAAACACAGTAAATTCACTCACACAAACACTAAACACACACGTCAAACACAATATTTTGTAACGCTATTGACAAGTTGAGCTGCCTGTATACAGGACGACCTGCGAGCTTGAGAGAAGCGAGTATCCCCACCATGCCACCTTGCGTGCGCAGAGCATTATAGCAGTAACTCTCAGCAGGGGATGTTCTTTTGTACGGACAGGACAACCAGACCAGACCTCATCCCACTTCGTTAGGCAGAGCGTACGTTATAAAACGAAAGCCGTTCTGGGGATGGTGTGCACATTCAACCAGCAGGCATTTAAAATATTTAAATGGTAATGAATTAAAATTAGTCTTGAACTATATACGTCAACTGCCAATGAGGTTACCATGCATTTAAATGATGATAAATTAAAATTATTGTTGCATTATATAAAGCAACTTAAAATAAAACATGAGATTACCGAATTTACAGGGTGTCCAGCGCACACCTTGGACACCAGCAATATAGGACGCCCCTGGAGGTCATGTCTTCTATGAGGTGGCATATCATCTGCTACTAGTTGAGATAATACTCTTAAGGGAAAATCATTCATTATCAATAGTTGCAGCATGCTGGGAAGCTGACTGGTTGGATTCTTCATCTGCTAGCTATGTTATGCGTTCATATTTGAGGAATTATCAGCCTACGTAGCCTACATTTTGTAGAAATTATTATTATTACTATTATTATTATTACTACTATTATTGTTATTATTATTATTATTATTATTACTATTATTGTTGTTATTATTATTATTATTACTATTATTGTTGTTATTATTATTATTATTATTATTATTATTGTTGTTATTATTACTACTATTATTATTCTGTTGCAATGCATGCAGGTAACAAAGCTCGCTGCACCGCGCTGCTTGCCATGCTGTCAGCGTTCATTGTGCGTGGTGAGTCTTTATTTGTGGTGGCCGCCCCACGCACAATGCGTGTACAATTCCTTCCTCTGGAGTCAGTCCAAAGAAATGTCGTCTTCGAGTGCTGTCACACTCTGCATTTTTATACACCTTCGAGAGCATGTTTGTCGCTTCCTCCACAGAAAAGTGAAATCTTCACAATACTAAACACACTTTTTGTGCTCTGTTTTGAAGTAATTCCTTCCAAAGGTAAAATATTTCTCTGAAGAAGTTTTGAATTGTTCGCTTATTTACGTAAATGATTGATAATTATTGTAGAGAGAGGTTTTTGAGTTTCGTTTATGTTGTAAAGAATTTCTAAATATACTTAACTTTGTCAAAATATTGTCTGAAATTTTCGACTTCAAGTATGCAGTAGCCCGAACCTTCTTATTTTATACCGTAAGGGTGAAACCTAGCCATCTTCTCTTATTAACAACGTATGCTAGTGGATTATAGTGATTTTATAGTTGTCAGGTTCTGTTTTCTTTTGCCAACTTTGTTTCGAATTTCGGTGCTGATAAATACAACTAGCAGTTAATTACTTTCTGATAGTTACACTTAGAGCATCGTTTTCCTTTGAACATTCAACAAATAAAAGTTACTTACTTAGACCCACTTACAAATGGTTTTTAATGAACTCGGCGGTTCATTGCCGCCCTCATAAGTCCGCCATCGGTCCCTATCCTATGCAAGATTAATCCACTCTCCCTCTCATCATATCCCACCTCCCTCAAATCCATTTTAATATCATCCTCCCATCCAGTTGCGGTCTCCCCAAAAGTCTTTTTCCCTCCGACCTATCAATTAATACTGCATTTCTGGATTCATCCATACGTGCTACATGCCTAGTCCATCTCAGACGTTGGATTTAATGTTCCTGATTATGTCGGGTGAACATAATAATAATAATAATAATAATAATAATAATAATAATAATAATAATAATAATAATAATACTTACTTACTTACTTGCTTTTAAGGAATCCGGAGGTTCATTGCCGCCCTCACATAAGCCCGCCATTGGTCCCTATCCTGAGCAAGATTAATCCACTCTCTATCATCATATCCCACCTCCCTCAAATCCATTTTAATATTACCTTCCCATCTACGTCTCGGCCTCCCCAAAGGTCTTTTTCCCTCCGGCCTCCCAACTAACACTCTATATATATTTCTGGATTCGCCCATACGTGCTACATGCCCTGCCCATCTCAAACGTCTGGATTTAATGTTCCTAATTATGTCAGGTGAAGAATACAATGCGTGCAGCTCTGCGTTATGTAACTTTCTCCATTCTCCTGTAACTTCATCCCTCTTGGCCCCAAATATTTTCCTAAGAACCTTATTCTCAAACACACTTAATCTCTGTTCCTCTCTCAAAGTGAGAGTCCAAGTTTCACAGCTATACAGAACAACCGGTAATATAACTGTTTTATAAATTCTTTCAGATTTTTTGACAGCAGACTAGATGCCAAAAGCTTCTCAACCGAATAACTGGTGTTTCCCATATTTATTCTGCGTTTAATTTCCTCCCGAGTGTCATTTATATTTGTTACACTAATAATAATAATACTGTAATAATAATAATAATAATAATAATAATAATAATAATAATAATAAAATAATAATGTTGTTTTAGTACATAGCAATGTGAGTTTGTCTACTTTTGTGATCTCTGCTAACAACTGGTAGCATTGAAAAGACGTCCTAATTAGCTTTTTAGGAACTAATGTACGTGAACTCCACTGTAATAACTCTCTATCTGTACCTACTCCAAAGCTTTGTTTCTTGGCTCTAATCTAGCATAAGAAACAAAATAAATTCATATACATATTCTTTATTTGCCTGAAGGTACAAGAATATAAGAGACCTCGTCAATGTAATAATATAAACAACAATGTGTCAATATTTAAAATATTAAAAGAGTAAAAAATAATAAAATTTAACTAAAATACTACATCATTTCCAAAAATTTCATTCATATTATAAAAGGGATTATTTTGTAGCCATCTCTTAAGCTGAAGTTTAAATTGTGTTTCATTAAGTGCCTTTATATTTGTTGGTATCTTATTATATACTTTTATTGCAGTAATTACATAGCTTGATTGTGTTTTTTGCAACCTGACATGTGGTACGTTTAATTGATCATTATTTCTGGTTTCATAGCGATGCAGATCTACTATACTTGTATAATTAGTAATATTCTTGTTTACATACATTAAAAGTTAAAAAATATATAGATTGTAGACTGTCATAATCTTTTCATTTTTGAAAGTAAAAATTGGCTTCTTTTTAACAAAACAAATCTTGAATAAAGACCCCATAGTATCTCATTAAAATAATTATCGTATTTAATGTATAAATTGATTCGTAGACACTGAATGTGGAGAAAATCACGTTACACAGACAGACGGCATATCAGAACCAACAGACACGCTAAGATGGCATCGACTGTTATGCAGAATTTCTGCAGCTTGCCTTGTAATTCTTGAAGTGAGAAAGAAGACGGGAGGTGCTCTTGGATTGCCCGCTGCGCGGCGAGGAAGTGGCCCTCAAGCGTGATGGATCACTTCATTGTTATGACGGCCTTCTGGAATATGCAATGCGGCGCGGTGACTTATTGGTGATTCCACACGCAGATGTATGCTGCCCGCATCCTGCTTGTCTGCACGTAAGCGTTCATAAACAATCCGTCCTTTATTGTGGTATAATACTCTCAAGCATTCCTGCCCCGTCTTATTCTCCCCGTATAAATATTGCCAAATCTCTGCATAAACAATCGCGATCCACTGTGAATAATACCGCGAGGTGTGTAATGCGGGAATCTCAGTTAGTCCGAGTGTGGGAATTGTTTGGAAATGGGAAGAACAGAAGCGATGAAGCCAATGAAAAGAATAATACTAAAGGAGAAAGGAAGAGGATCGGAAACAAATGAAGGATGACGAGGACAGACATGGAAATGGAATAGAGCAGCGGTGGCGAAAATGTAATTGTGCGCCGAGCCACTGTGTAACCTGCAACGTGCATAGCACCTATGGAGGGAGGCGGACACCAGAAGGGGAAGTGAAGCAACTGTCTGACTTATTAACGGATTTTCATTTTTCTTACGTCAAGCACTTAAATATAATTTTATACAGTACAAGGCTACAAACTAATGTTTAGTACGTGTAACGAAGAAAGAAATGAACAATAAATGAATGAACAATATCGCAACCTAAAATTAACTGTCTTCAGAATGTCTCTGCGACAAAGTTTCAAAATCAGGAATTATGTCACTTACTGCCAGTCGTAGTTGATCACGAAGGTATTTGTCTGTCAGTCGTGATCTAAATTTGGTTTTTATTATTATAATTGTTGAAAATAATTTTTCACAAACGTAAGTTGCAGCGAACATGGCTTCAACTGAACAAGCGAAAGAAAGAAACTTCGGATATTTATTTTTTGGCAAAGATTTGAACGTTTAACATTTGTCAAGTCCTTACATCTAGCTTTCATTTGACATCACATAGTAAATCAGTGAGTTGAAATTGAAGAGCTAACCGCATTATTCCTACGTCTGCTGAAAAAGGGTCGACGTATAGAGATGATGATGATGATGATGATGATGATGATGATGATGATGACGATAACAACAACAATAACACTTAACCTTTTAATGTTTCATCAGTAACATGTAGTATAATGCCGTTTTATGTTATACAACCGTTTTCCTCGTAACTTAACACTTGTGAACAAATCATACATTTAATATTCTCATATTGACAGCAAAAAAAATGCGACCTCCCATCCTACTTGGAACTTTCGTACATGGTTTCGAGAGAGACATATGCCACTAGCAGGTCAGAGACAAATACAAATGGAACGGAGTTTGACTCCAGTGAGTGAGAGGGTGGAGGTTAGAAGCAAGCGAAATGCACTGCGAGCCACAATATGTCGCGAGTCAGATTCTCGCCACGGCTGGAATAGAGAAATCAAGAGGGAGAAGAGCGTTAATATCGCAAGTGATGGTGTTAGTAATGTGTGACGTCACTCGTTCCTACATCCACCGAACGAAATTCTTAACAAATTTCAATCATAAATGTCCGACTTAAAAATCTAGGCGAGCAGTAACTTATAGGGAAATAACATGGATTGAGTGAAACCTGAAGTCTAGTGAAAATTCTTCTATTGCGGGATTGTCGACAGGACTATCGATCCTGTATCGCTATCGTTTTTGCTATCTATTCTAATTCTCCAATTCGAATAATGGAGTTTAAAAATAATATAATTAATAAAACTATATCCTGACGAAGAGGTTCGTGCCAGTGGAACAGCAGGCCTATATACATCCAACACCCCACGCCTAAACAAGGTTCTTCCTTCGCGGAGAGATGTCTCGATACACTCTGTAGGAGAATCTCTTATTAAACGACAGAGACCTCACACGGAGAACTCAGGAAGTGAAGTAAATATTGGGTACATATATAATAACCTAATAACCCTAAAGAAAAGACACGCGGAAAAACAAGAATAAAATAAAACAAATGAATAGGTATATCCAGAAACAGGAATATACCTTTGAAGTGGGTTATCCGTAATCCTATCTTAGTATTCATCCCCCCATTCGAAAAAGTCACATCTGAACCATAGTACACTGACGTTCAAAGATATCTGCCCTACGATTTCATGATCGTGTAAACGAACTTTCCAACTACGGGATGTCAGAACCAAAGATATAAAAAATTGACAATCTTTGAAAGAGTTCCGCTAGTTCTCAATAGGTGGCACCATTACTGGGGCGATTAAAAGTGTCAGAAAAATTAGTATGTAGATTAAGCATAAATTATTCTCATAATTGAAAATATCAGCGGTTTCCAGCTAAACCCAAAATTGTTTTACGATGAGTAGAGTGGGATGAAAAATTGAAATTTATAATGCGGGTATATTTTGTCTATGATTGGCAACACTGACTATTAACTTCGCCATCTATTCATAGAAGTAATAACTTAAGAAACCACACTTACACCAACAAATTATCGATCACTATCGATTAGTAGAGTCAGATATCTTTGAACGTCAGTGTACATGCTACCTGTCAGTTCTTCTGCAATCAAACATTCTTCGTTGCATGTTTTGCATCTGACAGATGCTTTTCTGTACACTTCTTCTTGGAACCTACTTCTCCTTGTGATGTCACCAAATACCATCTTACACAGGAATACATTTCACCTGTATAATGTCCTGTTGAATTTCTACTATTCATTTTTCAACGTATAAAGTTACCAGATGACTGATAGTCATATTTGCAAATCCTTAGAAACGTGTTCCTAAGAGAAGTTTTCACAAGTGTTCAGTGATAACGTGATGAGATTTTCAACAGATTTGTAGCAAGTAGAGGACAATGTTAGAAAATTGTGTGCTTAGGGAACCCTGCCGTTATATTGACCTGAGCTAATCGAAACTCAGTATTCAGTATATTCAATGTTGTACAGTCAGAGCACACAACATTGTGCAGTTGACAAAGTCAGTAATAAAAAGTAAACAACAAAACAATAAAATTAATTTAAAAACTCTCAACAACGTTGACATTAAAAAAACTCATTAATTTCATAAAATCGTTTGTTGATTAACAAACCGGAGAGAAGTCTGTTAAAAGACTTCCTTTCCAGATTAAAAAGATATCTCGGAAATTTATTTGCTATTTTTAACGACATAATAAAATAATTATTCATTGTTTTAGTCAGCCTACACTTAGATATGTCAAAAAGGTCACGGTTTCTGGTGTTGTATATATGAACATCATTCCTATGTGTCAACACGTGTGAATTTTCTTTGACGAAATTTAGGGCTTGATAAATATACAGTGATGTTACAGTCATAATTTTTTCATTTACAAATAACGGTCTGCAATATGCCTTCATTGATGAATTAGTTATAATTCTAATAGCTTTTTTTGTAACATAAGTACCTTATTAGTATGAGAACTATTACCCCATAAAAGTAGTCCGTAAGAAAGTATAATATGAAAATAAGAAAAATAGACAACTCTAATGTAATTCTTCGGAACATACATTTTCAAATTTCGCAGAAGAAATATTACTCTTGACAATTTTTTTACAAACAGACTCAACATGGTCTGCCCAAGTAAGTGTGCTGTCCACAGTAATACCACAGTCTACTATATACAGTCGCGAAGCTTGAGGTCATTTTTTGCAAATCTCGTGATAAAGCGCTCCAAGCGGTTAGCAACTAGAAACAATAGACTGTCAACGGTCGACTTTGGACTGTGTCGTATTTCCATCGAGTGCTAGCTCGTTGCGTATTTCACATTGATGCTTGTGAAATATTCATTATTGGTTGTAATGAAAATGTTAATGGCTAAAATACAATAATTGGAATAATAATATTTTACTAGAGACGTAGAAAAATTAAGTTTGTTTTAATTAAATTTATTGATCACGTTTTATTTTCAATTCTGGTGGGATTATTATTGCTTAGGCCTACTTTTTTTTTCAAAGGATATGTTTTTAATTATAGCTGTTAATTTTGTTGTTATTTTTATTTGTTACTTTACTAGAGACGTAGAAAAAGTCTGTTACAATAAAATTTATTGATCACGTTTTATTTCCAATTCTGGTGTGATTATTATTGCTTAACCTCATCCCACTTTGTTAACTACGTAAGCCTACACTACAAGTACCGGTACACGTAAGTTACTCCATTAATTCATATTTCCATTATTATTGTTGTAAAGGGAAATGCAAATTAATATTTATTGGTTTCATAGTTAATTATCGCTATAATCTTGAATGAGTGAAGCGATTATAGTAAATTTCAGTTTGTTTTGCACAAACAAAAATAATATTAACCTATTTCGAGTTTATGGTGGAATTTAATATACTTCATTAAAATAATAAATTAACTTTATGCATTTAATATTTCAATAATGGAAGGAAGGTGTTAATTTTTCCAAAAGAACACAACGAAAGTGTAACATATTTTGTCGTCTACTAGGAGAGAGATCTGCGATAATGAGGCGATAGTAGCGATCCTAGTGGTGGGCAACTACCCCTGTTTGCATTTTTACTACATATTGAGCTTCGCGACTGTATAGAGTAGACTGTGGTTGCATGTTTTGCATCTGTACACTTCCTCTTGAAACCCACTTCTCCTTGTGATGTCACCAAATACCATCTTACATAGGAATACATTTCACCTGTATAATGTCCTGTTGAATTTCTAGCATTCATTTTTCATCGTATAAAGTTACCAGGTGACTGATAATAGTACATTATGCAATGAGTCTATAATGGTAGTAATTAAGACGCGAGTATGTTTATGAAACGAGTGCAAGCGAGTTTCATAATTTCCATACGCGCGTCTTAATTACCATTATAGGCAAGTTTCATACGACTTTTAATGCTCGACCATATTTCTAACTTGAAATTATTCATAAGTATTCATGTTATTCTTGTCTGACTGGAGAGTGGAACTGACCTTGTGCAATATCTCGTAAATTGTGAGATGTGCGCAGACGCGAAAGTATTGATTTTTTCCTAGAAACAAATGTCATTGAACTTGATATAATCTAGAGAGTAAAATAAACATTAATCTTGATATAACCTTGAAATTGATTTAGACATTGAAAAACGAGATGACAAATAGAATTTATTTGAACATTATTTACAATTAACGCTTATAGTAACAGAACATAACCTTCTGCGACAGTATTGGATTTCCAGCCTCCGTGACGTTTCGCTAGTTGTCTTTCGATTGCATATCCGAGAATAATCGATACTTGCGCTTTCATATTGCTACAATGGTGTTTTCTGATTGATGGAACACCTGAACTTTAATGAATAGGTGTACTTTAATGAGGTCCATTAAAGGGCTGCTACCAGGTGTATAATTACTACATTTCGGGATTGTCGAGCATGAAGTCATATTTGCAAATCCTTAGAAACGTGTTCCTAAGAAAAATTTTCACAAGTGTTCAGTGATGACGTGAAGAGATTTTCAACAGATTTGTAGCAAGTAGCGGACCATGTTAGAAAACTGTGTGCTTAGGGAACCCTGCCGTTATATTGACCTGATCTAATCGAAACTCAATATAGGCGTATACTACTGTTTGTCAACTTGTGGACCGTAATCTCTCGCTGATTGTAAATTAGAAGAACGGGCTATATGTTGCTGATTATATAGAATTTTTTATAACAGTTTTGTATTCCTGTCCAAGAACTTGCACAGGCAGTCCGCGGACCACAATTTTAAAAACTCTGGTACACTGCAAGACTGAAGTAAGAAATAGAGTTGACTTATTAATTGCGGCAGTTGGGTCTGTCCTGCAGACGAGCTGGCGGCTTCAAAGCGGCCGCCATGTTCTTGTATGCATCTCAACCCGGGGACAGCGCTGCGTGCCCGTGCTGCGTGGAATCTCTATGAGCCGCCAGGTCAGTGGCGTCAAGTGAGATTCTCAGATAGGTGGCTTCATCTTCCACCTTCTCTTCTGTTCCAGCTTCTTCAGCGTTCATTCAGACAGTGGAACATAGAGATAGGCTGACGTAATCGTTCAGCCCTCAAAAGAGAGACTAAATAAAGATAACGGAGAAATATTTTGAACGTGTACCACTTGGTGAGGTTTAAGTCTGGTTCACAATAAACCGGAAACGAGAATCGGAACGAAAACGAAAACGGTAAAATTGTTAAAATGTATACATTTAAATGTGAGCATTCACAATTAACGAAAAGCTTGCCGGAGCCCGGGATCGGGAACGGAGAGTTGGCCAAGTTTCAACCTTGGCGTTCACGTTTCCGATCACAGCCCACTAGATTCATTGTATTGCCATCTAAAAGCTATTTTGTCGTCGTATATTTTGTAGCAAGAAGACCGTGACATAACCTATGCATTATTTTGTTCTGTGCTGTGCATCATGGAGCAAGTTTTATTTGATGAGATTCTAATATTGAGTGTTGAGGAAAATCCTCACGTTTACGATAAGCGGCGCGCCTCGTATAAAGATGAGAAAATGAAGGAGAATACGTGGCTTTCAATAGCTGCATCTTTGAACACCGATCGGAAGCGAATCATAATTTATTACTGTATTGGTTGTATTACACATTACATATTCATGCTTCAATTCAACAACTACTGTTGTGTTCATTTTTGTTCTATTACAAATGTTTCTTCTCTAATTATTTTACGTTATGGTAGATTTAAAATAGTTGGGATAGTAAAGATGCATGGGTATATATATATATATATATATATATATATATATATATATATATATATATATATATATATATATATATAGTACCGTACCTAATGAAATGTTCCAGTTGAAATTTCGAAGTTGGTTAACCTGTGTTTATGTAGGCTGCCTTGTACTCATGAGAGAACGGCATTGGTCAATTATACACAAATAACATCAGAATGCGTAATATCGACTTTACACGTCGTTATTGACATGCATATCGATATGCATAATCGTCTACGTTCTCGGTTTATTGTGAATCAAAAATTTTCATATTCACGTCCTCTGCTTCTCGTTTTCATTCTGGTTCTCGTTCCCGGTTTATTGTGAACCAGCCTTTACTATTAGGTCGTCTTATAAGTGCGGTAATATAGGTTTCTTAATTTCGGTGTTTTGCAAGATTATAATGGTTTTCTTTAGTCGGGCAATGCAATTTAGATTACAGGACGCTATGGTTGATACTGTGTATTGTGAGCATGTGGCAGTCGTCAATTGTTAATAGAAAGAATATAAAATGGAGGCAATAAAGTTTGAGATTAGAGTCCTTCTGAAGCACAACTGGAAACAAGATTATACATTTGCTGCCGCGGCTCGAAAAGCATGTAGTCGAGGGAGAAGGTGTCGTTAGTGAGCTTGCAGCACAACGATGGTTCCAGCGTTTCAGTAATGCGGAAGGAGACATTTTCATTCATTCATAGTGTTCTGCCCAACGGCAGGTCTTTTACTGCAAACCCAGCATTCTCCAGTCTTTCCTGTTGTCTGCCTTCCTCTTTGTCTCCTCAAAATATGATTCATATATCTTAATGTCGACGAGTTTACTTCCTTGGTTTGAATTGTAATTATTTAAAAATAGCGTGTAAGAGGGCCTTAGACTAGAAATGTTTAGCTTAAATGTAGTTCTGTTTATAAGTATGCATAAGGGTGTAATTATTTGACTTATTTGAACTGTTGTATCAGTGAAGCGAGGTGAGTCAGTGAAGTTATGGTTTTACAGTGAGTGAACAGTTCCGATCAGCGATAATTTATAGCGTCAATGAAATGTGTTCTATAGTGTCAGTGAAATGCGTCATAGTGCCACTACAGGGAATGAGGTGAGAGTAAAGTGAAAGACTATTGAAACTTATGTAGGGCCTATACATAATTATGTAGGTTGTATTGTAAAATTAGGTATTTTATTTATGTTTGATTATTATTATGTTAAATTGTATTGTGTATTCTTATTGTATTGTGTATAAAATTGTATATGTGTTGTAAAATTGTATATGTGTTGTAAAATTGTATTGTGTATTGTAAATTTTATTGTGTATTGCTTATTATTTTATTGTGTATTGTTAATATTGTATATACCACTGCCACCGGGTGCTTGCCCACTTGCAGTGTAAATACATACATACATACATACATACATACATACATACATACATACATACATACATCATATATCTTCTTCTGCCCCGAACTCTTCTCCCGTTCACCATTCCTTCCAGCGCATCCTTCAGTAGGCAGTCTCTTCTCAACCAGTGACCTGGTCAATTCCTTTTCCTCTTTCTGATAGTTTCAGCATCATTCTTTCTTCATCCACTCTTTCCAACACAGCTTCGTTTCTTACTCTGTCCATTTCACACACTCCATCCTTTTCCATATTCACATTTCAAATGCTTCTATTCGCTTCTCTTCACTTCGTCGTAATGTCCATGTTTCTGCACCATACAATGCTACACTCCACACAAAGCACTTCGCTAGTCTCTTCCTTAGTTTTTCATGGAGGTCCGCAGAAGATATTGCTCTACAACCCACAGACAGCGTCTGTATTTGCAACACCTAGGAACTGATTAAACATCTCACTTCAGGGGTGACATTGTGCAAACAGTGAAGGGTTCGTGATGCTTGACTAGTCAGGCAGAGCAGTGATCCCTCAGGTCTTGCACAGTACCCGTGAAAAGTTTCGAAACGTT
This sequence comes from Periplaneta americana, assembly GCF_040183065.1. Taxonomy (NCBI): domain Eukaryota; kingdom Metazoa; phylum Arthropoda; class Insecta; order Blattodea; family Blattidae; genus Periplaneta; species Periplaneta americana. Next base: position 168,525,467 of record NC_091129.1, on the reverse strand, counting down.
GCAGATATCAAATCTGAACCCGAGTTTGGAGATCCAGACGGCAATTTCTTGCAAGCATAATAACACTGCAGTGAAATCCAAAGATGTTGCATCGAGAAGAATGTGAGAGCTTGAGGGGAATTTGATGATACTCTGTCTGTGTATCTTTATAGATGTCAATTACCACTGAAAAACGTGAAGTTACAAATCTTGTTTGTACAAAGAAATGGCAACAATTCTGAGTGCTTTCTGCCAATTACAATCGAGAGATGTGTGTATTGCGGGCAGTAATTATGCATGGGGCAGCGTAATGGGCAGAGGTGTGGGTATTAAGACATCTATTACGAACACGAACCAGTTTTTATCTCGCCACATGCATAATTACCTGTTGCCCGCACTTTCTGTATCAAAACGCATATAAATTAGTACAGTCCGTGCTCGTTAAAGTGGGCCGATGGGAGAATAGTAAGTGCAGGCGTCAAACAATTGATGGCAAGCTTCTGCGTACGAGAGCCGTGGACGATTAAAACACGATGGAAGTTCTTAGCAAGTCTTCCTTCCAAAAGGAAGTGAAGCCCGCGTCGCACGTAAATAATAATTCTGCAAACAATTACAACGCAGCACTTTAAAAATCAAATTCACTATTTTATAGCAATTTCGATGTTAGAATTTAGCATGTTGTAGCGTTTTGAGATGGAACTTCTTTTTTTAAGAAATTTTAATGGTAGAAAGTCAGTGTCATTAATGTATTAACAGGCGCAATTTATACATTTTCTGGTTAAAATTCTTTAAAATAAGTAGATAAACAATGACACATATAAAACTGCAGTGAAATTGTTAACATGAAGAAGCATGCCCAAAGACTGGACATGCTAACACAGACAGCCGTGTCTTCGACGAACTCATTTTTTTCAACACGTCATCTTTGTTTCAAGCTCTGAGAAAGTAGCCTGTCACTTAATCCGCCCGTTGTTCTTCTGCGGCTTTTAGGGCTATATTGAAGTCTGCTTTCGCTTTATGTGCTCATTCAATTCAATTCAATTTATTTGGCCATTAGACATACAGTTTTAGGCTTCGTCAGAATACATTGAAAAAACATATAAATACATTTAAAAAAACACTAATAAAAGAAACAGTAAAATTTAAATAATACAATGAAAACATGAAATAATTTGAAACTTTTAAATTAAAGGAAACTAACTAAATTGGAATTAAATTTATTTATTAAAATACAATTTCATACAAATTTGTGTTGAAAAACTCAGCAACAGAATAAAAAGGATTATTTAATAACCAATTGTAAAATCTAGTTTTGAAGCTATTGATTGGTAATTTATAATATTGACTGGGGAGCTTATTATATAATTTCATCCCCATAATTAAAAAGTTTGTGTTGCTCTTATGTAATCTACAATATGGAATATTAATTTGTTCACTATTTCTAATTTCATGATCATGTATATTGGCCACTAATGAGTAATTGTCGATATTTTGTCGAGTGTAAAGTACTAGATCATATATATACAAATTAGTGATTGTTAAAATCCGTGATTGTCTGAAAAGTGGCCGACAATGTTCCAGATAGTTTGCTTTACATAAACGTCTAATGGTTTTCCTTTGTAAAATCAAGTCGCTTCCAATTTTGGTTCCATTTCCCCAGAAAATTAGGACATATCGGATTATCGATTTAAAGAAAGAAAAGTAGGGACATCTTAAATAATTTTGAGAAACGCAAGTCGTTAATTTCTTTAACAAATATAAAACTAGATCTAGATTCATTTTCCGGGCTGAGAGGCCGTGGTCTATTAGTTGGTTTTATACCAGACGTTTCGTCTGCAACTGCGGCAGACATCAGCTGCCTCAGGTACGCCGAGAAGAGTCTTGCGACCTTGGATACCACTCCACTGAAGATGTCTACCGCAGTTGCAGACGAAACGTCTGGTATAAAACCAACCAATAGACCACGGCCTCTCAGCCCGGAAAATGAATCTAGATCTATAGACTCCGGCCGTGAAAGCCTACACTGCAAAATATAAAACTCTTGATAGCTTTGTGCATATGTATTCGATGTGCTTATCCCATGTTAAACTGGAGTCTATAAAAATTCCTAGAAATTTTGTGTAGTTGAGACTGTTGTCCTTATTTATTACATAATTTAGGCTGAAACTTATGTTGATAGTTTTTTCTTGATTAAGCAAGGAACTATTATATTCAAACCATAAAGCCATCTGCGATAGTGTGTCGTTGTTGAGAGCATGTAATTGATTTAGAGCAGAGGAAGAACATAGGAAAGTAGTGTCATCTGCATACATAATTGTTATTGCTTTAATGAATTCTGGAAGGTTATTTATTGCCCTTCATATGTTTCTCTAATACGTTTTTTCTCCCAAGCCCATCCTCTTATTGTACAATTTGCACATGGAAATATTGGAGCCACTAACATGCTCAGTTTTATCGTCATCCGCTCGTTACTTGAAGATGATTTTACCCCAGCCCATCTTGTTGCTCAGTCACAATCAGCCTGTATCACATACAACTGTTTGGGAGTGGACACTAGATCTAGAGAGTAGCCAATATTCCACCATCACCACCAGATACGTTAGTTGAATACTCGAGATAACGTACACGTAATATCAAAAAGGGGTGAACACATTATTGGGAAAAAAATGCAAGAACGTCTTTGTGGTGGGACCTTTAGATAGATCCTGATTTTTTTTTTAAATACAGAAATGTCTCATAAAATGAAATTTCGCTTTTATTTCATAGTAACGCATACATTTCGCATTTTATCGCGAATTTGAAAGTACTTAACATATTTTGCAACACAAAATTACTTAGGCCTATTTTGACAACATTTGGACATATTTCGCATTTATAGTGATTGCAGAATTTGCTATCTCTAAATAATAGCTAATAGGATACAGTATACATGCATACCGGGTACGTCCTGGAAATATAAAAGCATTCCGTAATCAACTTGTCAGTAGCATCATCACCAACACACTGTTCTGTAGTTTCAGACGTATTCTAGTTGCCGGTGATTCCTGATACAACATTTAATTTTTTTAAATAATCGCGACGAAGGTTTTCTTAAGTTCCTTGTACAACGCATGCGCGTTATGTGCAGTGAGTTTCACGATACATAATCTTGTGTTTTAATATGGCGTTTTTACTGTTGATTTTTGTCATTCTTCTTATTTAAATTTCACAGCGATTTTCTTTTCTCCATACCCAAGGGATTACTCGACACTCTTTCAGTAGTAAATTCATTTCTTGCTGGAATCTTACATTTATGCAAACGCTCGTTTGTGTTGATATTTATAGTTATGTGACGTACAAATGTACAGAACCTACAACTAGAATCTTCTGTACATATCTTACGTGTGTATAACTTCATCCGAGTCGATGGAGTAGATCGGATCATAATTCTTAGTCTTGCGTGTTACAAGATGACGTCCAGATTTTACAAGCGGTTGAGGCAGCGAATACTACTACACTATACCGTTCTCCATAAAGTGATACTGTTCTTACCGAGTGAAATTTTGGGATACTGCTGCGGGAACTGAAGTTCTGACGAAGAAATTGAAATAGGACAGATGATGTTGGCTACATTTTGTTATTCGTGTTGGGAAGCTGTAGACTTGCTTGTTCATGAAGGTCTTACTACAGAGAGGGGTCAGAATCAGTGACGTCGTGTATTATGCATATATTTGACAACAGAATACAACAGACTTTTGTCGTGCAACTCAATAGCTGGAGATCGCTTCACAATGTCAGCATGATAGCAGCAGCGGCTTGTGATGCTTTCAGGACGATAAGTCTCGTCAGGTCATTCTACATTACCTCCATCTGGTATTCTGATAGTTTCCACCCTGTTGCAGTGCTGTTACCCTTTGTGCAGTTTCGTTGATCCAGACCAGAGTCTCAGCGCCATGTTCAATTTATTAATCCTCATATGCCCTTCAATTATTCAACGTAGGTAAATGTGTAGGCCACCGGCATAACTCAGTTGACTAAGGCCGAATAACATCTCGCTATCACCAATCTTATCAAAGCTAAATAACTAATAAATGACACAGCGCCATTAAATAACCAACTAAAAAAGACAATCAAGTGTGACTATCGTCTTACGTGCACTTTTCGCATTTTAGCTGGAAACAAAGGAGACCGCAGATGCAAGGAATTGACAATGCATTACCGCACGTGTTGTTTTTCAAACTATAATGATGTTATCTGTGTATCACGGTACAAGGTTGGGAAGTGCTTTTTAGAAAATTGAGGAAAAGTCTGAAGAACGAGGAGAGCGAGTTTTGTACTTCACAAATGTGTATTGTACAACATTTTTTGCACGATCATATTTTTAAAATTGCAAATACAATATATTTTGTATTGTAAATTCAGAGCAATATTATTCCAAAGCCTTCGCAAAACTGCACTGTAATGGTAACTAAGTAACAATAAGTGCCCTGTAATGGGTCTATTTCAATATAGTTTTATGTTATGAAGAATGGTCTCCCTAGCAACACGTTTCTGTGTGGAATTCTAACTTTCAAGGCCAAACAGCAATAGCTGCAAATACAGCAAAAAACACGATCGTGCAAAAAATAATTTTATCATCTAACCTGTTAGTCATACTGAAACCAATCTGGAGAACTGCTAGCAACTCAAACATTGAAATACTGCAGAGGATCAGTCTAAATTGTACGTTCCATTGGTATATCCGTAATGATGTCATTCATCGTGACCTAAACATTTCAACCGCGAAAGAAGAAATCTCTAAGTTCAGTAAAAATACCTGCACCAATTAGCTCAATATCCAAATCATTACGCATTAAATTTCCTGGATAATAGTCAAACAATAAGAAGATCCCATCGCACCTCCTCATACTCATCCTCTTTCACAATAGCCCTGCTAAGACTCTGGAATTCGCTACCTGCTAGCATCAGGGACTGTCGAAATAAAATTGAATTTAAACGCAAACTTACTAGGCACTTGGTCAGTAATTGATTTCTTGTAAATAGTTTCCTTAATCTATCACAAAATATTTCAATACCCAGTAATTTCATCACTATACAATTTCGTTATTCTAGATTTAATTTGTAATTCAGTAAATATAAAATAGTCTTTGTTTTTCTATGATAAATTATCTAGCTTTAATTAGTCAAGTAATCTTTTCGTACTTTGATTTTTATTGTAATTGTAATTGTAAATTTAATACTAATTGTAAATTTATTTGTAATTGTAATTGTAAATTTAATAGTAATTGTAATTTTATTCTTCATATTATAGTTGGAATCTCCTGGTAGAGGGGCAGAGAAGGCCTGACGGCCTTATCTCTACCAGGTTAAATAAATAAATACTAAATACTAAGATTTAAAAGGACCAGTGCTCTTGACCTTCCATTCACTTTTACTACAGCTATTTGAAACATTGTTATTTCTCTTTTGGAATGTTGTCATGGGATAATATCTCCACTTATGTCATATTTTTTATAATATTATTTACTTATTGTCTATTGCAGACTGATTGTAAATGTGGCATAAGTGTTAAATTAAAAAATCTAACCTGCGACCATTTTTTAAAATAAGAATGGGGAGTGTCTTGGCGCCGAGAATTAGGGTGCCGTGCTGTAAGGGTAAAATTTCTGCAATTTTGAACAGCGAAACTAAAATTCGTTCAATCATAATTTTTATCAGAATTCTCGGTTCTCTTAAATTGACTGAGGATATTAGGAATGCAGTCAATAGTTTTTTTTTTTCTAAAATGAGTTACTACACTACAAAAACGAATAATTAAAATTTGTTTGAAGAAACGTTTCGATTATCCAACTAAATTAATTTATTCTGAATTTAATGTATTTAATATTGAACAAATTTATAAGTATACGCTATTAAAATTTTATCATAAAAATCGTAATAAGTTTGTATTACAGACACACAATTATGACACAAGACGAAATATTAATTCAACATTGGTAGAACCTAAATGTCTCGCATCTGCTGGTCTGAAGCATAGCATTAATTTTGCCCTCGGTTGTACAATGCTTTAACTAAATCACACCCAGAACTTCTAACATGTAACCCACTAACATATAACAAGAAAATTAGAAACGTGTTAATATCTTCAATTTGATTAAATAAATTTATAGCCTATGTGTATGAATTAATCAACCTATATTATATTTGTATTCTATAATTTTGATATATATATATATATTCCTATTTTTCACGTGCGATATTATTCTTTTCTAGTGTTAATATTATATTATATACTTCCATTGCCGCTGTAATTTAAATTTTAGTTCCCATTTTATTTTACTTATTTATTTTTATTTTTATTATTATTATTATTATTTATTTTCTATATTTCTCTTATATTAATATTGTATTATATAATTTCTGTAACTGTAATTTTAATTTGACTTCCTATTTCATTTTATTTTATATTCTCTTATAGGCCTATTAATATTATATCTGAACTGCGACCGAACACGAGCGCTGCTCATTCGGTCTCAAATTTTGTTAATACTACTGTATCTCCTTTTTTATATTGATTGTATTATTTTATTTCTATTTCTCTTGTTTATTTGTAATTACATTCTTTATTTAAATTTATTTAACAATTATTTCCTTCGAAACGTGAGCAAAAACGAGCGAATTTACGATTAACTTTTCTGTTTCAAGTACTATAATGACTGCAGTCTAATTTACGCGTTTAGTACCCGTATTTGCATCGTATGAAATATTTGTTGAAGACGATTACTTTTACATGCGTTATGCATTTTGTATATACCGCAGGGGCATGTTTCTCCGTTGCCATGGTGCAACGGATGAGCTGTGCCTCTTTTCCGAGCTGAAGTGCCGAAGCCATAAAACAAATTTATCAGTTGATAACGCTTCCGCAGACAGGATTGAGGCGTAAACATGTTGTCTGAGCGTTACAGTCAATAAATAAGGCAGGAGACGCGGCGTGGCTTGCGGAAAAATATCGACTTGGTTTAATTGCCGCGCCACGAGATAACACAGCGGCCGAGACTCGCTGCAGCCACTGCCGATGTACAGAGAACAAAGACGGCGCTGATGAAGGTTTGTCTCAAAACACTCCAGTTGCCCCTGTCATTAGTTCACCACTGCACTACTGCTGGAACAGAAAGTCATGCTTTCAATATGACAGAAGGCTGAATGGGTCTCTAAGTTTGGTAACGACAAAGTGCCGCCACTGCACGGCATTCAACCCGGGGCCATAGATGAATATATGATAGGATGCGAAACTTACCGAGTTTCCCGTAACACATACTAGAGGCGCTGTTGTAGAAAATGATCTTGCTGCCACCTGTTAGAGGGAGGGGCGTTATTACATCTAGCAGCGCACCAAGTAGCGAAAAGAATAATTACTCCATGCATTTAGCAGCGCACCTGGTGACGAAAATGTTAAATTGTGCAGAAAGTATTCCCTCCCACCCTCATCGATATTCAAAACTAACGCAATTTAAAATAAAGCATTTACATTTTTATTCCCCACAGCAGCTTCTACTGAAAATTCTTACCGGAGCCAACAGGAAGATAAAAGAGACGATCTATTTTACACTACCCAAATAAAATATAACGAGACAGAGACAAAAAAAAATAAAGCAAAAGGTTAGATAATTGGGATTGCATTCTTTGGGTATTTATTGTACAGCGCAATGGAAAAGTCTGCAAGAACTACTTAGATAGTTCAATGTATTATATTACTATTACTTTACAATACATTCAACAACACTATTTTTACAACGTCCATAAACATCACTGTTTAACATGCACTGCCTATACACATGTAGTATCACTTTATGTTCCCTTATTAGCAAGTTTCTGTCTGCCATGTTGTCTCTTCGAGCAATATCTCGAACGGATAAATAGAGATCTCTGGGTAATGTACCCAACACGTAGTTCTAATGTTCACCACCTACGACGTTGGGCGCTGATCATCTTATTTCAGCCCCCCCACTGCCAGATGGTGCTGACCGCAGTTTCGCATCCTATTATATATTTATCCATGCCGGGTCCTTCCAGTTGTTACTACCCAGCTGATACTCGTGTTCTTATTGTCTCACGCCGTAGCTGCGTGGGTTCAGGCGTCATGAATTACACTAGTTTTACGCAATAATCGCTGGGGAAGGAATTCCAAAATGAAATTTCGGTCAATGTATGGAACCGGTGCCAACCCAGCATCGTTATGAATTTGAAGAGATTACAAAAACTAGCTATAATGGCTGGGGAGGGGGATAATCGTGCTGACACACGTCATCCCGTACCGAGACGTGGACTTGAAACCTGCAGTAAGCCCTCCATGGGCTGTCGCATGTGTTATACTCCAATTACAATAGTTAACATTGTTATTTTTCTTTGGCACGTAGGCTTGCAGTAAGTGTCGCGTAAGGAGGGGATTTGCCTTCACAGCTGGTGTGGAACACGAGGGCTGCAAGTGGCGTATTCAGGGCGAGATGAGAGACCCTATATTATTAATGTTACTTACTTACTGGCTTTTAAGGAACCCGGAGGTTCATTGCCGCCCTCTCATAAACCCGCCATTGGTCCCTATCCTTAGCAAGATTAATCCAGTCTCTACCATCATATCCCATCTCCCTCAAATCCATTTTAATATTATCTTCCCATCTACGTCTCGGCCTCCCCAAAGGTCTTTTCCCCTCTGGCCTCCCAACTAACACTCTATATGCATTTCTGGATTCGCCCATACGTGCTACATGCTCTGCCCATCTCAAACGTCTGGATTTAATGTTCCTAATTATGTCAGATGAAGGATACAATGCGTGCAGCTCTGTGTTGTGTAACGTTCTCCATTCTCCTGTAACTTCATCCCTCTTAACCCCAAATATTTTCCTAAGAACCTTATTCTCAAACACACTTAATCTCTGTTCCTCTCTCAAAGTGAGGGTCCAAGTTTCACAGCCATACAGAACAACCGGCAATATAACTGTTTTATAAATTCTAACTTTCAGATTTTTGGACAGCAGACTGGATGATAAAAGCTTCTCAACCGAATAATAACAGGCATTTCCCATATTTATTCTGCGTTTAATTTCCTCCCGAGTGTCATTTATATTTGTTACTGTTGCTCCAAGATATTTGAATTTTTACACCTCTTCGAAGGATAAATCTCCATCTTTTATGTTTCCATTTCGTACAATATTCTGGTCACGGTAAAGTTGCCTATTTCCGTGATACCCCTAATCCCGTGATACTTTTTTAAAACTGAATGTCAGTCAAAGCTTTGCCCATCGACCATAACGCCAGACATCTTCCTCGAAAGAGTGCATCTTTCGCCTACTTTTGAGACATCGTTGAACGTCATAGCAAGATACCCAATCCCGTGACATTCAATGAAAAATGAGCATCACGGAATTAGGAGTATCTCGGAATTAGGCAACTTTACCCTACCTTTATCGCAGAGAGTATTAGCCTACAGATATCTATACGAAAATTTTACTGTTTTTTCTTTATCACAGTATTTTAAAAGTGCCGAGCTCTCGTTTAGAAGTAATCATTTTCTATAACCGACTACTTTTCCAACTACTGTACATAAATATTCTTCTGATCCAAATGACATGAATCTGAAGCTCAGCAATCCATGTAATGTTGTAGAGAAGCTGTAAAAATTTCAAGCTTCTAGCTGCCTCAGTTTTTGAAAAAATATTAATATGTTGTGAATGTCTCATTTTGATTACTGTGATTCTCTCTACACTGACCTTAACATGTGACTGACACACAGACTACAGCGTGTTCATAATGCATGCGTTCGATTTATTTGCAACGTCCGTAGATCTGACCGTATCACACCTTCACTAAATATGCTGTCCTGGGCCCGTCTCAAAGAGCGAAGAACTATTCATTCTCTCACTTTGCTCTTCAATATTCTTCACACCTCTAACTCTAGATACTTAGCTTCTCGTTTTCAACATTTGTCCTCATATCACGAAATAGATACTCGCTCACAACACCATATCACACTCTCCATTCCTAAACACAGAACATCCTTCTACTCTTCATCTTTCACCGTCTCTGCAGCTCATCTCTGGAACTTTCTACCACAACATGTCAGAGACTGTCGTACATTGTCTAGTTTCAAAAATAAATTAAAATTGCACTTTTTGAATTAGATTCCTTTCAGTTATAAGCCCTTTTCTCTGCGATAGTTTTGTAAAAATATAGGCTATATATTTCTTTTTCCTTCCTTTCCCCCTTTTGTTCTCTTTATCAGCGGATGAATTTATTATCATAGCAATTTTATTTAATTTTCGTATTTCTTTTCTTTTTTATTATTATTTTATTACATTCCATTTTGTTATATTCTTCCTTACGTTTTTCCATATTAACCATTTGTACTAAATGAGTTGCTTTCACTATATTCCAATGTACTTTACTTTTTTTTCTATTTTGGTATTATTTTCATGTTGGTTAGTGTCGATTTTATTATGCTATTATTATTATTATTATTATTATTATTATTATTATTATTATTATTATTGCTACTATTATTATTATTATTATGCTTAATTTCTGATTAAATTAATGATGAAGTAATCATTAGAAAAACTACTATTTTCAAAAACACACAACACTAAACTTATTCTGAAAATTCACAACACAGCCGGCCCTTACGGCTTGAATAGTAGGATACCGCCAAATAAATGAAGTAGATGTTCAGCTAGAAACTCGGCAAACCACAGTCTTTTATACCAAATCATTTTAATGATATTTAGGCCTATATTTTTATGCAATAATGCATGTTGAGGGAAAAAAAGTACAGCAAAACACCGATAATTGGGACCAGGAGTAGTTTGAATTATCAATTCTTTCGGATTATCAAATACTGTTTATGGCATCACTTACATCTGAACTTAAAAAACACATTGTACATTACTATAACTATAAAAAAGTGGTAGGAATCTTTGTCTTAGTCCACACCTGTGGAGTGACGGTCAGCGCGTCTGGCTACGAAACCAGGTGGCCCGGGTTCGATTCCCGATCGGGGCAAGTTGCCTGGTTGAGGTTTTTTCCGGGGTTTTCCCTCAACCTAATATGAGCAAATGCTGGGCAACTTTCGGTGCTGGACCCCGGACTCATTTCATCAGCATTATCACCTTCATCACATTCAGACGCTAAATATCCTTAGATGTTGATAAAGCGTCGTGAAATAACCTACAAAAATAAAAATAAAATCATTGTCTTAGTTTCTTATTCTGCTTAACATAGGCCCACGCTTTTATTCGATTTGCACACTACTGAGGGTAGAGGAGAAAGCTTCCTTCATTGGATCTTCTTTTCCAGCATTCTCTCGATGTCTCTGCTTTCTGATATTGTACTATATTCGGTAGTGCTCTCGAATTGTCGGACGTTCGGATTATTGAGGTTCGAATTGTCGAGATTCTACCCTAGTTTGACGCATAAAACGTATTACGTAGTAGAATAGAAACACTTATAATCAAATTTTTAAAAATATTATATACAAATGTCCAAATAATAATTTTGAAAAAAAAAAAACATTAATTTGAGCTCTGATCTCGCCGTACATTTTCCCTCGTCTGCCTCTGTTCGCACCACGCAAACTGTCTCAATTTCAGAATGTAATGAAGAATGCGATATAAAATAATTACATTAGGAGGAAAATCGCACATTTTCTGCAGTCCATATGCAGTAATAACTCCTCTCTACTTTGCCGCGGCACGGAAGGTTCATAAAATACTGTCCACTCGACATTTGAAATGCTGGGGCCGCCACTGCAGAATACAACTTGTGTGTGGACAAGTTTCCTGCCAGCTGATAAGCAAGCCCTTGTTTTATACTCACAGATAACCCCGAGGAAAGATTTACAAGCCACGTCTTGATTTGTGTGCCGCGTTTTATGACGAATAACAGCAATTTTTCATGTTTCGTATCCACTTTGTCATCACTCAGACGCAGACAGGGTCGCGGCGGCGAACTCCGACCTCCTCGTGCCCTCCTCTGATCATTAATCTCCAGTAATTAGCTGCATGACACAGAAGAGCTGCGGTTCTACCTGCAGACAAGACGCTTCCCCTTCAATTTTCTTCCATTTTGTGGTCCTTCATACATAAATACATACATTACTTGGGCCTCATATAGTAGATACGATACCTACATTACATACACACATACATACTTTCTTACTAGTGTCTTCTCACAGTTGTTATGTAACTTTGTAGCTATGCTGCTGTATATTCCCTTACAAGAGAACAGTCCCGGGTCGCGTAGCTTGAATTCAATGAAAATGCATATTTAAGCTCATTTTCGTTCGTTTAGAAACGTGGTGATAGTCGTTCGTTTCGCTTTTTCCTCGTTTGCGAAATATAAGCACTTGAAAATCGATGCTACTTATGCCGCTTCTTGCGCGCACTCGGATCCTCATAGTTCCGCGACACCTTCTAACCGAACGAAAATTAGCTTAAATATGCATTTTCTTTCATTTCAAGGTACACGACCTGGGACGGTTCCCTTTTTAAAACTTTTAGTGCCCAGTGTGGTACAGTGGCGTGGTTTGCACAGTATCAGCGGCGTAGACGTTTGTTTTCTGCTCATGTATTTCGTGAATGTTTCTCACTATAATGTGTAGAGAGGTGTGGAAGCAAAATTATATTTTGTGACTCACTTATTTCTGAAAGTACAGGATCCGGGAAAAATTACTGACACATTTTAAGTCTTAATAAATAATAAAATATTAGCAGAACATTACACAAAGGAATATAATAATTATAAATGACCACAAAGTCTGGAAGACTTGTATAGTAACAGATTAACTTATTTAAAAACAAAATCCTTCAAATGACCTCCATTACAATTGAGACATTATCTTACTCTGGAAAGTACACAATTCATGGAATTCCGCAATTCTTCCTGGGACACAGCGGCGATCTCTTCTCGAATTCTTCTCTTTAGAATTTATGTCGTAGCTGATCGAGTCGAATACACTCGGTTTTTCAGAGTGCCCCATAATTATACAAAAATCAGGAACAGTAAAGTCAGGAGACCTTGGAGGCCATGATAAGTCTCCAAATCATTGGGTGGAATCTTGACTGGTGAAACATTCTTCTCACACTCCTGTCAGTGAGTCGAAGCGCTTCTGTATTTTCAGGCGTTGTCACGCTATCCTGGGGAGGAACACGATACTCATTTTGTACTGAACCTGTTAAACGCCACTGCAATATGATGTTACGGGAAGGAGCATTGGTGACGAAATCTGCGTTGTGTTTCTGTAATGTAGTTTTTCTGTGAAAACAGATCGACAGAAACATTACGCTTCTGGACAGTGTTGCCAAGTCAGCGGTTTTGTAGCTAAATCTGGTGTTTTCAGGACTATGATCAGCTACAGAATTTTACCGTCAGCGGCTAGCTATTTATTTGGCGTTTTTTTGATGGACAGAGGGAGACGATCTTCAAGTTTTGTTTTCTGTAAAGATATTCTGTAATTCTTTTTTAAATGTATTTGCGGACAACAATATGAGTTTACATCAGCTCCTCACTGACTTGATGAAACAAGGACGAAAAATAACTCTAATATGGATCCCTTCTTATCAGGGCATTCCTGGAAATGAAACTGTAGATGCCGCAGCAAAAGAAGCTACACGACTGCCATTGCATTTTTTCACATCTATTCCTCATACAGACGCCATTAAATACATAACCAGAAAACTGCACAACCATTGGCAAACATCATGGACAGAGTCATCATCCAGCAAACTTCACGAAATAGTACAGCATTCCAGAATGAAATATCCACTACAGAATTTTAAGCGTTAAGATCAAATAATAATCACCAGATTGCGAGTTGGCCACACCAAAATTACACATTCTTATCTTCTAGATAGAACTCCTCCTCCAACATGCACCAATTGCCACAGTAGGATCTCTGTGCGGCATTTAATTTCTGAATGTCCACTATATCACCTTCATCGAGAACAATTCCATATACCAAAAAACTTATCAACAGTTCTAAACAACCCATCATTCAGTTTAAACTTAATTAAATTTCTGAAAGCTATCAACATTTACAAACGTATCTAAATGATTATTGTAATACAGTACACTCTATGTAAACTGTAAGAATTGTTTATGTACGTATTGTCGCGATATGACTTCCTAAGTTAAAGCGACATAAAATAAATAAATTAAAAAAAAATACAATATGAGTTAATCATAAACCAGAGTTTAATATGGTATTATCACAATTTTTCATTGTGCGAGTATAAAAAATATCAACGTTTCATGTTAACTCGATTTGGTACAACCACGTCCATTTCCTGCGTCATTCATTGTTGTTGTACAAATAAGGTATGCGACATTCGTTAAACTCTTAGTGTAATCATGTATGCATTGTTTTTGTAAATGATAAAGGGTAGAGAATGAACTGCATCATTATTTCAATTTATGATAATTTACAACACGTCTCCAGGTCAGTGTGATTTCGAATCGACTGGTGTGATTGTGAATGTCATTGTTTCCGAAGTGTCCAGTATATTCTTGATCTACTTCATTGAATTTTGAAGAAATATCTCGCGTAAAAAACATAATGTGTTGAAAGAATGGGTGATAGTTGGAAAGCTCGGTGTAAATGATGTAAGGTGATATTGAATGCAAAATATTCAGATTAATATTTTGCATAGAACATAGAATCTACGAAGTGATACACACTTTCCATAATTTAGTCGACATTTTTATAAAATTCTCCAGTTCCTAAAACTGTACAGTTTGTATTTCATATTTCGAAGCGATGTGTTAAGAAAAATCTGGAGTTTTTCAACTACAGTTTAGCGAGTTTTTAAGCTTGTGCAGCGGTAAATGGATTTCTGAGTTGGCAACATTGCTTCTGGATCGGCCAACGTTCCATTGTTGACTGTGCAATTGACTCTTAGGCAAACTCAACTCTCCACATTCTTTTCGAGCTTGAAGACTGGCGGACGCGGTAAAATTTAAAATCAATCACATTATGCCAATTTGAAATGTTATATTATTTCAATGTCGGATCCCGGCCAACTAGTCACTCATAACGAGTGCACCTCAGCACATGTGTGGACTTCGGTCCTATGTTCATAGACATCTATGACGTAGTGCAGAGGGCGGCCACTAGAGGGAACCCAAGAGTTGGAACTCAATCAGAGACAATTCTGTTCGACGCCGGGGTTGTATCCGGTGTGGCTTAGTGGATAAAGCATCAGCACGTAGAGCTGAAAACCCGGGTTCAAGTCCCGGCGCCGGAGAGAATTTTTCTCCGTTCCATCTACTCTTCCATCGTATGATGACGCAGAATATCTGCATGGAAATGTCATCTGTACTTCGGTACATTGAAATAATATATATGATATGCGTAAATCACGAAGTGATTTAAGACGGCGCCTATTCCGTCGGATCCCGGCCAACTAGTCACTCATAACGAGTGCACCTCAGCACATGTGTGGACTTCGGTCCTATGTTCATAGACATCTATGACGTAGTGCAGAGGGCGGCCACTAGAGGGAACCCAAAAGTTGGAACTCAATCAGAGACGATTCTGTTCGACGCCGGGGTTGTATCCGGTGTGGCTTAGTGGATAAAGCATCAGCACGTAGAGCTGAAAACCCGGGTTCAAGTCCCGGCGCCGTTCCATTACTCTTTCATCGTACCAATTTGAAATGTGTCAGGATTTTCTGCCGGACCCGTTACTCATTTTCTTCTTGTTTATTCTTCTTTTCTTATTTCCGCTGTTCTTCTCCCTTCCTGCATTGTCGTGCACCTTTACTCCATTATTACTCTCAGGTGAACGTCAGTCCCCATCCGTCTCGTCTCGCGCCATTACTGCGCTAATCGACGCATATTGGCCCGCGACGTCATAAATCATGGCTTGACGTCTGCATTGTGAACACTCGTTATGCGCGAAGTTGGAAAGCAGCTTTCGGTTGACTTCACGCTGCAGCCAAATTCAGGCTCCGTTTCGTCACCTGGAGTCGATCCTGTATCCCTCATTCCTCTGGATCTTATGCGTTTAGTTTTCTGTTGCAAATTCATGAACCGCATTGAAGGGTGTCCCGGCATGCCTTCCTTCCAAATTGTGCAGTCGCTTTGCTGTTTTGTTTGTTTGGACTGTCTCGGGAACATAGGGGGGAAAAGGGTGGTACATGCAACCAAGATTGCAATAGGAACGTTGTAGGAAATGCGATTTTTAAGCTCGACTTACAAGATAACTCTAATACGTAATTATAACAACTCTTCTTTTTTCACGTGCAAACTATACCTTATTTGTCACCAAGCAGGGGTTTTTCATACAATAGTTTTTTTCCATTGCATAAAGTGTACTATTCCTTTAATTTCAATGGCAATCAATGGATGTCCTTTATACTTCGAAAGATATCTGACAATAATTCATCAGCTGTTGCTAGAAATGTAGCACGTATGGGCGAATCCAGAAATGTATATAACTTAGAGTGTTAATTGGGAGGTCTGAGGGGAAAAAGACCTTTGGGGAGACCAAGACGTAGATGGGAAGATAATATGAAAATGGATTTGAGTGAGGTGGGATATGATGATAGAAACTGAATTAATCTTGCTCAGGATAGGGACCAATGGCGGGCTTATGTGAGGGTGGCAATGAACCTCCGGGTTTCTTAAAAGCCAGTAAGTAAGTAAGTTACTTGCTAGAAAGTCACTTAGAGTGGGAGATGAACGAGACCACAAGTTTAATTTCTTATCCTGAACGGGTCCTCACCTGTGGAGTAACGGCTAGCGCGTCTGGCCGCGAAATCAGGTGGCCCGGGTTCGATTCCCGGTCGGGGCAAGTTATATGGTTGAGGTTTTTTCCGGAGCAAATGCTGGATAACTTTCGGTGCTGGACCCCGGACTCATTTCACCGGCATTATCACCTTCATCTCATTCGGACGCTAAATAACCTAAGCTGTTGATAAAGCGTCGTAAAATAACTTACAAAAGAAATATCCTGAACGGCGACCACAGTTAAAGTTGGATAGGTTCGCAAGACTTGCGACGTAAATCCCTCAGGCAATCTCATTCCTATTAAACTCTGTCTCTGGTAAAATTCAGAGAACCTGATAAGGTAAAGATCAGTTAAAACACCGTGTGAAGCGCTCTTTGGTTCCTCGGACCCCTTTCAAATTACTTGCGGATCCTCAAGGGTCCGGAGGTTGGAATCCGCGGACCACAGGATGCGAACCTCTGATTTAACGTATTTCAGAAACTGCTAACGCAGATCTTGAGAGCAGATGTAGGCCTGTAGCTGTTGTGGTTGATACAAGAATGTTCCTTTGCTGAAATGCGCTCGTCCGCAAATGGGAGAATGTTGTGGAGCCTGTACTGTGTAGGTATATTGCGCCGATTTTTGGGGGTGTGGGTTGCCGAGTGACGTGCCGCATGATGGATGGGTGCTCTGCCCCTAATTATTTCATACATCACAATGCAGCACCCGGCATGCAATGCGCCGATTAACACGCGCTCAAAGAAGCCGATCCGCGTGACGGGTCAATTCAGCGACACTGCGCCTTACTTGCTTCATTTGTTCCTTCGTGTTCTTCCTTTATTTCGTTTGCCTGTTTTATTTACTTCGCCGCTTCTGTTCCCCGTTTGCTTCGCTTATTTCTTCGTCCTGAAATATTTTCCTCTCCTCTTCGTGTTTTCGTCTTCATTTTTCTCTTCTCTCGAGTTCTTCCTAATTTACATTCTTTAAATTATTGGGGATCATTAGTGTGGTTTTAGGCGTAATAGATCGACTATTGATCAGATTTTTTGTATTCGACAGACATTGGAGAAAAAATGGGAGTATAAGGGTACAGTACATCAGTTATTCATAGATTTAAAAAACGCGTATGACTCGGTTAAGAGAGAACTTTTATATAATATTCTTATTGAATTTGGTATTCCCAAGAAACTAGTTCGATTAATTAAAATGCGTCTTAGTGAAACTTACAGCAGAGTCCGTATAGGCCAGTTTCTATCTGATGCTTTTCCAATTCACTGCGGACTAAAGCAAGGAGATGCATTATCACCTTTACTTTTTAACTTCGCTCTAGAATATGCCATTAGGAAAGTTCAGGATAACAGAGAGGATTTGAAATTGAACGGGTTACATGAGCTTCTTGTCTATGCGGATGACGTGAATATGTTAGGAGAAGATCCACAAACGATTAGGGAAAACGCGGAAATTCTACTAGTTGAAGCAACTAAAGCGATAGGGTTGGAAGTAAATCCCGAAAAGACTAAGTATACGATTATGTCTCGTGACCAGAATATTGTACGAAATGGAACTATAAAAATGGGAGATTTATCCTTCGAAGACGTGGAAAAATTCAAATATCTTGGAGCAACAGTCACAAATATAAATGACACTCGGGAGGAAATTAAACGCAGAATAAATATGGGAAATGCCTGTTATTATTCGGTTGAGAAGCTTTTGTCATCTAGTCTGCTGTCAAAAAATCTGAAAGTCAGAATTTATAAAACAGTTATATTACCGGTTGTTCTGTATGGTTGTGAAACTTGGACTCTCACTTTGAGAGAGGAACAGAGATTAAGGGTATTTGAGAATAAGGTTCTTAGGAAAATATTTGGGGCTAAGAGGAATGAAGTTACAGGATAATGGAGAAAGTTACACAACGCAGAGCTGCACGCATTGTATACTTCACCTGACATAATTAGGAACATAAAATCCAGACGTTTGAGATGGGCAGGGCATGTAGCACGTATGGGCGAATCCAGAAATGGATATAGAGTGTTAGTTGGGAAGCCAGAGGGGAAAAGACCTTTGGGGAGGCCGAGACGTAGATGGGAAGATAATATTAAAATGGATTTGAGGGAGGTGGGATATGATGGTAGAGACTGGATTAATTTTGCTCAGGATAGGGACCAATGGCGGGCTTATGTGAGGGCGGCAATGAACCTAAGTAAGTAAGTAAATCTCTCTCTCTCTCTCTCTCTCTCTCTCTCTCATAAGCCTGCTTCCTCTTTCCTTGTCTTTATTTCCTAATTATGTCTTCATGTTTTCTTGTTTCTTCCACTTCTCCTCACAAACTCGCTCCTGTTCCTGGAATTCGGCTCGATCACTCGCTCTCTCGTCTGTTCTGACAGATCTTCTAAGCAAAACAAAGCGCGGTGGTCCAGTGCAGAAAGAGGGCAGCGAAGAACATGGCTGTTGCACTTAATGGCGTTGTCATGTACGTGATATGGCCACAACTCATTAAGGACACTCGACTGCTGTTTGGTTAAGTTTCTATTACAGACTTCGTTGACCAGTTTTTGTGTTCACACTTAACGATGGAGTTACACGAATTGTCGCGCCCACTCGCTGAACCACAGACCCTCCGGCGTCATCAGCACATCTACGTGCACATAGTGCAATTTCGACAAACTGCTTCTTCTTAAGGTATGGTCATACGTCGCTACTTTTGCAGCGCTGCAATACAATAAACTGCGCAACTCTCGTACTGCGACGTGTAAACAACGGTGCAACCAGAAAAGTAGCGGCTGCCGAACCTGCTGCCCGCTACTTTTCCATGCTGAGCGCAGCTTAAAAGTAGCGACGTGTGAACAGGGTTCTCAGGGTTGCAGCCGCTGCATTTTGGATATCGGTTTTGTTGAAACTTCTGCTGCGGTTGCAACCAATGTTGCCACCCAAATGTGCCAATGATACTTTTATTGTTTGGATATATTTTAATGTTAAATGAGATGAAAATAAATTATTTGTTACAGTTATTAAATACACAACTCAGTCTGAGCATAATTGCTGACGATATGATCCATTTTTTAAATTTTCCGTAGCGTAGTTCCAAACAGGAGGGTTGCCAACATTGATTACGTGAATATACTGTTGGTTATCATTTAAGTATATAGGCGTTTTTAAAAGATTTATAGTAAAAATAATGTCAATTTCTGAATACTAGATACGACAGGAAAGCAAATAATAGATCAGGAAGCTTTCGCATGAGTTTCTTAATAATGCGAACATAATCACAAAATGTATATTGAGAAGTCAACACGGAGATGGGGACCTGCAGCATGACTGCGGCTGCAAAAGCAGCGCCTTGTGTGTGAACAGACTCGCAACCTCCAGTTGCAACTTTTGCAGCACTCGGGTTGCGCAGCACGAAAAGTAGCGTGCAGCGCGCTACTTTTGGCTTACGTGTGAACACGACACGCAACTTTTGCAGCTGCAGTACCAAAGTTGCGCTGCAAAAGTAGCGATGTGTGACCGTACCTTTAAGATTCTATTTAAACAAGCATAGCAACATAGCGATTGTCAGTCTCTGAAGTTGGTAGAATGAGCTGCCGTGCTGGATTCTGCAGTGGAAGCGATCCTCTCTTTCAAGTCAGCCGACGATTGTAAACACGCGCGTCTTTGTCGGCTCGCGGACTGAGTGAAGGGTTGTTGACAAGCCGTCCGGCCCGATCACACACCCCCGACACCCCATCATTTGTACTGTTTTATAGATCCATAAACTTGCTGCGAGATGAAGGAAATCCGATACAAAGGGACGCATTTTGCTCGTGTGTACTAACACACAGGGTCCACGTTGCTTTGCTCTTCAGGGGATTCGAAGTAGACATCGCTAGCAGCTGAGGTGAGCATGGCGATGTTTGCAACTGCAGATACTTTTCATTGTCAATATTTAATGTAGGTCAGAAAAGACTGACATTTCGCACATGTCCAAGTGTTTCAATCTCGTTGCATTCCGGAAAACGACAGCTGAAACTTATAATAATAATAATAATAATAATAATAATAATAATAATAATAATAATAATAATAATAATAATAATAATAATTTAATAATTTATTTATTTAATCTGGCAGAGCTAAGGCCAGTAGGCCTTCTCTTCCGCCCAGCCAGACTCTAATTCCAATTGAATACAATTGCTTACATAGTTATTACATTAATATCTAGACCATAAAACAACATGAAAGTAAATAATGAAAGTTGGATAAGTAATGCTAGTGTGACAATAATAAACACTGGTAAGAAATAGTTATAATTAAGGAGCGGATTCCTATGTAATTAAATATTATTTTTGCGTGTGATAAAACACAATATTAACAAAGTTAAAAATTCCGAACATGAAGTTTCAAGTTTAAAACCCGAATTTTATTTCACATAAAAACACATTTTCACAAAAAAAAAAAAAAAAAAAAAAACCTACGTAAATACATATTTTCAGAAAATCTATTATAAACAAATAAATCTTGGAGTTTTTTTTTTACTTAAATAATTTTTTACAAGAACTTTTAATCATTTTAAAACTAAATCAATTATGTCTTTCAGAAGTACGTTATCTTTTTAAGAATTCTTGGTTGCTTCGTGTTTCTAAGCGCTGAGCGGTGTATCCGTGATCCATTTCTGTAATAGTATCGCCTCAAGTTCTGAGAACTGCTAGGCAGCATATCAGTGTTATTATTAGAGAATAAATTAACATAGACAAGGAGGAGAGATCTTGCAGCACATAATTAGGAATATTTATTGTTGCTGAAGATGATTTCATTCCACACTTTGTTTGTGAAACACAACTGATAAGAGCTCGGGTATGAACATTATTTAATTTAAACAAATCTCTCGCCTCTCGCTCATGTCCATCAAGTAAGGCAATACATCTTGTTGTGATTCCCTGTTATCGGGCTTCGTCAATCGTTATCCTTTAAGATATACTGAAAGATGGTTATTTAAAAAACGATTTGGCTTTCCTATTAGCAAATCTAAGCTTTTTGTGTGACTTAAAAAAAAAAAAACTCGAAACATCCAAAAACCTGTTGTCTGAAACAGGGAGGTGCGAGCCGTGAAAATTAAACTAGACTCGCTACCAGGTTCAGAAGTACAAGTACTAAGGGACAAATTCCAGAATGTGTTTGGGAAAAACAGTGGATATAAAAAAAATGTGTAAAGTTGCTCAAGTATTGGAGGGTGTGCCTGTAGGTGAAATTGACGGTGTTTGTGTTTGTGACATTTCTCTCTTTAAATATGCACGTCTGATGTCTGTGATGTGGAAAGATCGTTTTCACAGTTTAAGTCATTGTTCAGAGATAATCGGCATGCATTTGTGATGGAGAATTTGGAGATGACCTTTGTTGTTCACTGCAATTCTCGGCCAACTACTAGCACTCAAGTGTGGTTGGTAAATACCTAGTAACAATTTTTTTTTCAAGTTAATTAAGGTTTTTTCGTCATATCAAAAAAAAATATATTTTTTTATTTTTAGCAAATATTTTCGTACTTTTTAGCATATAAAAAATAAATATATTAAAATTTTTAGCACATAAAAATCCGCTCCCTAATTATGAGTATGAAATAAGCAAGCAGTTCCAAAACGTGGGATATTTCTGATCTCAGCCCAAACTGATCACAATGTAAATAGGCCTAGTAGTCTTACGCTGCGTCAAATTCGAAGTCCGTCTAGGGCACGAATTTTTGACCGGGGTCGTATTGACACCAGACAAAGAGAGTCCCCCATGCTCAGGTCGATTTGAAGCTACAAAAAGTAGTAATGCATATAAAAATCAATAAATTCTTAAATAATGTTAAGAAAGGGAAGGGGAGGACATAAACCGGAGGTGGCAGAGTCACGTGCGACAGTCACTTCCGGCTGCGATCAGACCGCGAAGTGGACGGACGCATCAAGACCGCACGTGACGTCAATTGGCCTCGATGGGCAGACGTGACACTTGGAATAAACGAATCGGCGACTGGACGCCTCCCCGTCGGCTTGGAGGTGTTTGAAGACTGCGTGACCTCAGCTCATGGTTTAGGATGGAATAAACGGTGCAATTGAGGTGACACGTAGGACGTTACCGGGGGCAAATGATTCGATAGAACATTTTCACATAATTCGAAAAGAACATTGTCTAATTTCAACGTAAATAATTAGTTAAGAAACATAATAATAATAATAATAATAATAATAATAATAATAATAATAATAATAATAATAGTTTTATTTTCGCTGGCAGAGTTAAGGCCATAAGGCCTTTTCTTCCACTCAACCAGCCTTAATCAATACAATACATATTTAAATTACAAATATTTACACTACACTTAAAAGGTTCTCCAGCAATATTCTTCCGTTAAGTTAAAGACTAGTAGACTTCATATTTATTTAAATTTAGATAAACCTATAAGGTAAAGTAGTGACTTAATTTATGAGCTAATTTAATTCAATCAAGTATAATTAATTTGAGGTTTGAGATAGCTAGTGAAATGATGAAAATTAATTTAATATAGGCTAAGCTTACTAGAACTATGTTACAGGGAGAAAAAAAAAAATATATATATATATATAAATCTAAAATATATTTCTGTAATGAGAATATTAATGTAATTTCCATTAGAGGTTTTGTAAATCTATTTAGAGAAATTAATGATAATAATAAGAATGGACAGATGTTAGTTTCATTATATGTAGTAAATATTTATCAGTAATTAATATGTTAAGTAAGAATTTATGTAATTTTGACCTAAATGAAGTTATTGTCCAACAACCCCTTACATCACTCGGTAGCGAGTTCCAATTTCTAGCAACTGAAACTGTATAAGATGAAGAATATAAAGATGTCTTGTGGTTGGGTATAATGAGTAAATTATGATGAGATCTTGTACTTAGCTGATGATATGCGGATAAATTTTGAAAACGAGAAGCCAAATAGATTGGGGTAGCGGTGCGCAGAATTTGAAATAAGAGAACAAGAGAATGCAGGGCTCGTCGATCGCTTAGCCATAGAAGGTCTAATGTGAAGTCACAACAACTGGAAGGAAGTAGAGGCTTCAGTTAGGATTGGATGTGAATCTTACTTCAAATGGCCAGGTCAAAGAATAATTTTTTTAATAAAGCTCATGTTATTGCTTATAAAAAGTGAATCCTCTATTAATTGCTAACAATAGGGGTTGTTTTACATTTCTTGATGAAATTTAATCGAGGCTTATGCATTTTTGTTATGTTGTAGGTCTTCAGACATTTTCTGTTACTTAGAAAAAAATTCATTCACTCAAAGACCTATTATAGAAATTAAAAAGTGTCTTTGAAAATAATTGTGGATTTCATACTATGTGTAAAGTTGCCAAGAAAACATTGAGTTTGTGTATCAGTGACATTAATTTGTTGAAATATGCAAGGTTAACTTTTTGCGACGTTGAACGGTCCTTCTCCCTGTGTCGTGCATTGTTCCGAGACAATCGACATCGATTTGTAATGGAAAACTTGGGGCAAGTCCTAATTGATTACTGCCACAGCGAGCTAGATCTATTTGAACGCACCACTGTCTCAACATGATTAGAGAGTGATTTTTTATAATACATACTTACAATTTTGTAATATTTAAACAAAATATTTTTACAATTTTTATACATATTTTCCACTTTTTTTTTGACGGGACATGCCTCCTGCAAGATTTTAAATAAAACTGGTCTTGAATATCTTGCTCTCAGTGTCGCCCCCGCCCGGACATCCGACTGGGAGGCATTTTTTCGTCCACATTTAATTCCATTAAGGTATGTATTAACGTTTGAAATGGCGTTTTTATGACTAAAATTTTCTTTGTAATAATGTTAGCTGCAAAATCTTAGTACAGAGCATTGTACGCATAAACAGCAATAACTCTGTGAAAGAAATTTAAAAATTGAGTAATTTTTAGAAAATATATGGCATTTTGAAGAAATAGAATAATTTTTAATTGACCATTTTTATAAGGAATCAAAAAGTGAAATTGAAGTTACTGATATATGATTATGTTAGTCTACTTTCATATGTTGTCTGATAAATATCTTAAAAAGGTTCGTTAAAAAATGTAGGTTTTCCTCCAAAACGTTAATACATATCTGCCACCATGAGCTTTCTTCATAGGACATTTAGCGTTATCCAGGGTGCACCACGAAGAGGCGGCCTACATTACATCGCAATGTTACAGAGCACATCTCACAGACACTCAATGTGCACAGCAGACATCAAGGCTATAGTTCCACTCACCCAACTCAGTGACATCGGAGATACCAGGTACGATGTCACAACTCTTGCATATTGTAAAGCAGTAGAGCTACATAGATGAAATCTTTTATGTAACCCCATAAGAATTAATATACATAAAGTCGGGGGACCTTGGTGGCTATCTTCAGAAGACGTTGTCTTTGTCTCCAGCGCGCCGAATCCACCTTCTTGCCAGTTGTTCAGTAGGATGTCACGAACATTGAAGTGCCAGTGCAACAATAGAAAAATAACAAAAGACTGTGAAACCCGGGCGAAACCAATATTAACAGCTTCTATTCGCTAGTGCTGCCATCTATTTTATCCGCCGGTAATTATAGACCTACAGTACATACCGTTCACCGCGCGGAATAATGGTCCGCATTTCGGACTGCCAAACTGTGGACCTCGATTCGAATCCTAGTTGGGGTAAGTTGCCTGGTTGAGGTTTTTCCCGGAATTTTGCCTCAA
Source organism: Periplaneta americana (assembly GCF_040183065.1). Lineage (NCBI taxonomy): Eukaryota > Metazoa > Arthropoda > Insecta > Blattodea > Blattidae > Periplaneta > Periplaneta americana. Next base: position 168,500,027 of record NC_091129.1, on the reverse strand, counting down.
CCCATTAATAGCAAATGTTGCGTAACTTTCAACGCTGGACCCTGGACTCATATCGCGAGTATTATCACCTTCATATCACTCAGACGCTAGATAACTATCGCAGTTGGTAAAGCGTCGCAAAATAAACCAATTAAAAAATTAGACATACCGCAATATTGAAAATAGGAATTCTTTTGAGTTGTTCTTTCGCATGAGAGTAGTAATGTCCACACCTGTGGAGTAACGGTCAGCGCGTCTGGCCGCGAAACCAGGTGGCCCGGGTTCGAATCCCGGTCGGGGCAAGTTACCTGGTTGAGGTTTTTTCCGGGGTTTTCCCTTAAGCCAATACTAGCAAATGCTGGGTAACTTTCGGTGCTGGACCCCGGACTCATTTCACCGGCATCATCACCTTCACATCATTCAGACGCTAAATAACCTGAGATGTTGATACAGCGTCGTAAAATAACCGAATAAAAAAATAAAAAAGAGTAATGTATGACTTGAGGCTTTCCCGGCGTTTGATGTAGAATAACTCTTCTCGGGTTCTCAGCCAGGTGAGTTGGAGATTAGCTTCCAAGCTGAAGAAGATGGCAGAGCTAGCCGTCGAAAGCTTGGAAGCTAATCTCCAACTCACCTGGCTGAGAACCCGAGAAGAGTTATTCTAAAAAAAGAGTAGTAATACACACGTTACGAAATTATCCTCGTTAATAAGCTTATTCGCGGAGGGTTTCTGTGGACATAGGCCTACTGTATTCTAAAAGTTGGCATTTGCTTTGCAAAGACACAGCGTTCTGATTTTCAAGATTTCATAAAAATGATCAAAGATACGCAGTGTGTAATATTATCTCCGACTTTAAAGAAAACCAAAGTTACCGAAGTGTGCGTTATGCATTACACCGCCGCCTGATACCACACAGGTGTGGCCCGCCTGGATTGGAACTTGGTTCTCCAGTCGGCCTGTTTGTTAACAGGTGGAGCTCTTGACATCCCGCTTTTAACACTCTCTGCACACAATGCTTCTAGTGGAGTGTCGTCAGCTCTAACAGTTTGTGTAAATAATGCACTTGTGTAAGACAAGGCGCTACTGATTAGCGGAACAGCGATCCAAGTGACCTCTGACGACTCCAACAGTGGCGTTTCTGTAATCGCTTACGAAGCTTGGAGCATGTTTTTACGTCTAGCCACATGTGGCCAATGTTATGTTATCTTTCGACACATGAATTTATGTAACATATAATTTATACATTACTGTATGGAGATAAGTTGTTTTTAATTAATGGTAATAGGTTTTCAGGAAGGAGTAATACTATAGTCATGGTTAACTAAAGAGATATTAGGCGTAATTGAAGAAAAGAAAGCACTCTATCGAAAATGGCTGAGCACAAAGAATGAAGAAGATTTTGAAGAATATAAGAGGCGTAAGAAGAAAGTAAAGAAGGTGGTTAAACTATATAAGGAAGAGCTAGGATATAGAAGATCGGCAGAGGCTTGGAAAGCCTTAAAAAATGAGGACTGTCCATAATCCATCACCAGTGACACAACTTGTGAGCATGGAGAAATGGGAAACACATTTTAAGGGTGTCTTGACTGAAAAAAGAAGAGGAATAAGTGAACATTTTGGTAATGACAGACTACCCTCACATATGGAGTCGATTTTGGTGGAGGAAGTACAGCATGCACTATTGAAGGCAAGGAATGGAAAAGCAAGTGGGCCTGGAGGAATTATGATGGAATTATGGAAGTATGGCCCCCCTTTATTACAAATACTTACTTGCAAGATGTTTAATCAAATCTTGGAAGGGGATGAAATACCTGAAGATTGGGCTTAATCATACATATATGCTATTTATAAGAAAGGCGATAGGAAGGATCCTAATAATTATAGAGGTATTAGTGTCATGTCCTCTATAAGTAGAATTTTTAGTGCAATTTTAAAGGATAGATTAGAAATAGCAATTGAGGGAAGAATATCTGAGGATCAGGCTGGTTTTTACTGCAGGTAGATCTTGTATGGATCATATCTTTGATATAAGACAGATCACTGAAAAATCATATGCTAAAGCCCAAGAAATTCATTTAGTTTTTATCGATCTTGAGAAAGCGTACGACTCTGTACCAATTAACAATCTGTGGGGAGCAATGGAAAATATTGGCATCGGGACGTCTCTGATAACAGTAATTAAAAAATTATATAAGAAGAGTCGAGCTGTAGTGAAGGTAGTGACAAGGCTGTCAACTCCATTCCCAACAACAAAGGGTCTGATGTGGCATGTCCCCATCCCTCTTCAAAATATATATTCAGCAAGTCTTTAGACAGATGGAATCGATCGTGTAAAGGTATGGGAGTTCCAGTTGGCCAAGAAACAATACATTCTCTCCAATTTGCAGACGACCAGGTATTAATTGCTCAGTGTCGTGAAGACGTTAAGTTCATGTTGAGGAGGTTGATGGAAGCCTTTGATATAGGAGG